>NC_080380.1:38316639-38394821 GCF_014773155.1 Arachis stenosperma | reverse complement strand
GTTTTTTATGATTTTGAAATTTTTTTTTGTGCTTTTTCGAAGATTATATGAAAATAGAAAATAAAGGTTTCAGAATTCTTAATTTGGATTCCAGGAATCATTGCAATGCTAGTCTAAGACTCCGGTCCAGGAATTAGACATGGCTTCACAGCCAGCCAAGCTTTTAAAGAAAGCTTCGGTCCAAAACACTAGACATGGCCAATGGCCAGCCAAGCCTTAGCAGATCATTGCTCCAATAGCAAGATTGATAGAGATCAACAAGCTCTTGTGATGATCAGTTGAAACCTCGGTCCAATAAGATTAGACATGGCTTCTCAGCCAGCCAGATTTCAACAGATCATCATGAAACTCTAGAATTCATTTTTAAGAACTCTAAAAAATACCTAATCTAAGCAACAAGATGAACCGTCAGTTGTCCATACACGAAACAATCCCCGGCAACGGCACCAAAAACTTGGTGGGCAAAATTGTGATCATCAATGGCACCATCAACATGGTACGCTCATTGTAACCTCAACTCTTTATCACAACTCCGCACAACTAACCAGCAAGTGCACTGGGTCGTCCAAGTAATAAACCTTACGCGAGTAAGGGTCGATCCCACGGAGATTGTCGGTATGAAGCAAGCTATGGTCACCTTGTAAATCTTAGTCAGGCAGACTCAAATGGGTATAGATGATGTATGAATAAAACATAAAGATAAAGATAGAGATACTGCATTCATTGGTAAGAGCTTCAGATAAGCGAATGGAGATGCTTGGTCCCTTCCTTCTCTCTGCTTTCCTACTGTCTTCATCCAATCCTTCTTACTCCTTTCCATGGCAAGCTTATGCAAGGGTTTCACCGTTGTCAGTGGCTACCTCCCATCCTCTCAGTGGAAATGTCAACGCACCCTGTCACGGCACGGCTATCATCTGTCGTTCTCGATCAGGCCGGAATAGAATCCAGTGATTCTTTTGCGTCTGTCACTAACGCCCGCCCTCAGGAGTTTGAAGCACGTCACAGTCATTCAATCATTGATCCTACTCAGAATACCACAGACAAGGTTAGACCTTCCGGATTCTCTTGAATGCCGCCATCAGTTCTTGCCTATACCATGAAGACTCTGATCTCACGGAATGGCTGGCTCGTTTGTCAGGCGAGCGCCGGTTGTCAGGCGATCAACCATGCATCGTGTATCAGGAATCCAAGAGATATTCACCCAATCTAAGGTAGAACGGAGGTGGTTGTCAGTCACACATTCATAGGTGAGAATGATGAGAGTGTCATGGATCATCACATTCATCAAGTTGAAGAACAAGTGATATCTTGGAACAAGAACAAGCGGAATGAATAGAAGAACAATAGTAATTGCATTAATACTCGAGGTACAGCAGCTCCACACCTTAATCTATGGTGTAAAACTCCACCGTTGAAATACATAAGAACAAGGTCTAGGCATGGCCGAATGGCCAGCCTCCCAAAGTGAAAAAGATCTAAAGATCAAACGATTCCAAAGATCAGAGATGAAAATACAATAGTAAAAGGTCCTATATATAGAGAGCTAGTAGCCTAGGGTGTACAGAGATGAGTAAATGACATAAAATCCACTTCCGGCCCACTTGGTGTGTGCTTGGGGCTGAGCAATGAAGCATTTTCGTGTAGAGACTCTCTTGGAGTTAAACGCCAGCTTTTGTGCCAGTTTGGGCGTTTAACTCCCACTTTGGTGCCAGTTCCGGCGTTAACGCTGGGAATTCTGAGGGTGACTTTGAACGCCAGTTTGGGCCATCAAAACTTGGGCAAAGTATGGACTATCATATTGCTGGAAAGCCCAGGATGTCTACTTTCCAACGCCATTGAGAGCGCGCCAATTGGGCTTCTGTAGCTCCAGAAAATCCACTTCGAGTGCAGGGAGGTCAGAATCCAACAGCATCTGCAGTCCTTTTCAGTCTTGAATCAGATTTTGCTCAGTCCCTCATTTCAGCCAGAAATACCTGAAATCACAGAAAAACACACAAACTCATAGTAAAGTCCAGAAAAGTGAATTTTAACTAAAAACTAATAAAAAGTATACTAAAAACTAACTAAAACTACTAAAAACATACTAAAAACAATGCCAAAAAGCGTACAAATTATCCGCTCATCAATAGCGTTACTTGTAGTGTAGTAATGAGAAATATGTTGGAGTTTTGGAGATGCTTTGTCCTCTGAACTTCAACTCTTCCTTAAAATCCTCTTCCACACGCAAGGTCCCTTCCATGGCAAGCTCTCTGTAGGGTGTCACCGTTGTCAATGGCTACTTCCCATCCTCTCAGTGAAAATGTTCCTATGCTCTGTCACAGCACGGCTAATCATCTGTCGGTTCTCAATCAGGTTGGAATAGAATCCATTGATTCTTTTGCGTCTGTCACTAACGCCCAGCCTTCAGGAGTTTGAAGCTCGTCACAGTCATTCAATCCCAGAATCCTACTCGGAATACACGGACAGGTTTAGACTTTCCGGATTCTCATGAATGCCGCCATCAATCCGGCTTATACCACGAAGATTTGTGGGGAATCTAAGAGATACTCATTCATCTGAGTAGAACGGAGGTGGTTGTCAGGCACGCGTTCATGGATGAGGAGGGTGATGAGTGTCACGGATCATCACCTTCTCCATAATTAAGCGCGAATGAACATCTTAGATAAGAACAAGCGTTGAATGGAAAATAAAGTAATTGTATTAATTCATCGAGACGCTGCAGAGCTCCTCACCCCCAACAATGGAGTTTAGAGACTCATGCCGTCAAAAAGTATGTAATTCAGATCTGAAAATGTCATGAGGTACAGAATAATTCTCTAAAAGTTGTTTAAATAGTAAACTAGTAACCTAGGTTTACAGAATATGAGTAAACTAAGATAATTGGTGCAGAAATCCACTTCTGGGGCCCACTTGGTGTGTGTTGGGGCTGAGACTAAAGCTATCCATGAGTAGAGGCTTTTCTTGGAGTTAAACTCCAAGTTATGACGTGTTTTGGGCGTTCAACTCCGGATCATGACGTGTTTCTGGCGTTTAACTCCAGACAACAGCATGAACTTGGCGTTCAACGCCAAGTTACGTCGTCTATCTTCACGCAAAGTATGGACTATTATATATTGCCGGAAAGCCCTGGATGTCTACTTTCCAACGCTGTTGAGAGCGCGCCAATTGGACTTCTGTAGCTCCAGAAAATCCATTTCGAGTGCAGGGAGGTCAGGATCCAACAGCATCAGCAGTCCTTTTTCAGCCTAAGTCAGATTTTTGCTCAGCTTCCTCAATTTCAGCCAGAAAATACCTGAAATCACAGAAAAATACACACACTCATAGTAAAGTCTAGAAATATGATTTTTCTTTAAAACTAATTAAAACATACTAAAATCTACATGAAATTACCCCCAAAAAGCGTATAAAATATCCGCTCATCACAACACCAAACTTAAATTGTTGCTTGTCCTCAAGCAGCTAGATAAATAAAATAGGATGAGAGAGATTAAGAAGTAATAATATCTAAGAGTTTTAAATGGAGCTCAGATTCTTTTTAGATGAGCGGGGCTTGCAGCTTTTTGTTTCTGAACAGTTTTGGCATCTCCCTTTATCCTTTGAATTTCAGAATGATTGGCATCCATAGGAACTCAGAATTCAGATAGTATTATTGATTCTCCTAGTGTAGTATGTTGATTCTTGAACACAGTTATTTTATGAGTCTTGGTCGTGGCCCTAAGCACTTTGTTTTCCAGTATTACCACCAGATACATAAATGCCACAGACACATGACTAGGTGAACCTTTTTCAGATTGTGACTTAGCTTTGCTAGAGTCCCCAGTCAGAGGTGTCCAGAGCTCTTGAGCACACTCTGTTTGCCTTGGATCACGACTTTAACCACTCAGTCTCAAGTTTGTAACTTGGACCTTCATGCCACAAGCACATGGTTAGGGACAGCTTGGTTTAGCCGCTTAGGCCTGGAACTATTTCCTTAGGCCCTCCTATCCATTGATGCTCAAAGCCTTGGATCCTTTTACCTTGCCTTTTGGTTTTAAGGGCTATTGGCTTTTCTACTGCTCCTTCTTTTTTTTTTTGAATGGACTGCTTTTTCTTGCTTCAAGAATCAATTTCATGATTTTTCAGATCATCAATAATATTTTTCGTGTTCCTCATTCTTTCAGGAGCCAATATTCATCAAATTCAAAGTACAAGTTATGCACTGTTCAAGTATTCATTCAGAGAACAAAAAGTATTGCCACCACACACATAATTAATTATAATTTTTTATTATTAAGAACTCGAAAAATATAGATTACTTCTTTATTCTAAAAATCTACTACTCTATTCATGCCTGATGATGATGAGAAAAATAAATTATAGCTTAATTGGAAATAAAATCAAAATAGATATACTAATTACTACTACTAAATATCTCCTAAGGTAAATTTCTATAATAATACTATCACTAAGTTAAAGCAGAAAAATTGGAACTTAGCAACCTATTGTTTTGAGGAGTAGATGTTCCTCTAATCTGTGGGGTGCTTTTCAAAGATTAATTTTTGGCGCTTTAGCTCCCTTAGATCACGCCCTTGCTCTTCCTGTTCCTTAAGCAGTTTGCAAAGCATGCTACTTTGATTGTTCTGTTCTTCCTTTATTTGGTCTACAGCTTCTTGCAATTTGGAAATAGAAGCCTCAAGATGTTCCCAATATTCGAATTGAGGCAGTTTTGGGAGGGCTTCCTGTGCTCTTCTCTTAGCTGAATCATCTTGTTGCTGTTGTCTGACCATTGATATTCCAGTGATTGGCCTCTCAACTGGAATATACTCTGTTATTCCCATCTTCACTCCGGCATCTTTGCAGAGCATAGAAATTAAGCTTGGATAGGCCAATTTGGCGTCCTTGGAATTCCTGTTTGCTACTTTGTATAGCTCACATGAGATCAGTTGATGGACTTCTACCTCTTTTCCCAACATGATATAGTGAATCATTACTACTCTTTTAATGGTAACTTCAAAACGGTTGCTGGTGGGCAATATGGAATGCCCAATGAAATCTAGCCAGCCTCTGGCTACTGGTTTTAGATCTTCTCTTTTGAGTTGAATTGGGGTGCCAGTGGTGCTGGTAGTCCACCTGACTTCAGGGATGCATATATCCTCTAGAATCTTGTCTAGACCTTTATTTACCCGCATCATTCTCCTATTAAAGGAGTCTGGGTCATCTTTCAGTTGAGGAATCTTAAATATCTCCCTGATCTTGTCAGGATGGGTATGAACAATCTTTCCTCTGACTAAGGTCCGATGGTCATAGAGAGCAGCTCCAATTATTCTTTGCCTGTCTGTCTGCCATAGATTAGCATAGAACTCTTGAACCATGTTCCTTCCCACTTTCGTTTTAGGATTGGCCAGAATTTCCCAATTTCTGTTTCGAATTTGCTCTTGGATCTCCGGATATTCATCTTCTTTCAGATCAAATTTGACTTCCGGGATCACTGATCTGTGACTCATTATTTTGTAGTAATGGTCTGAATGTTCTTTAGTTAAGAACTTCCCTTGATTCCAAAGTGGCTTTGGAGTACTTTCTTTCTTGCCTCTTGAGGTGGGTTGTTTTCCTTTAGGAGCCATGATCTTGATGAGTATGTTTTTGTGATCACGGATAACCACACCAAACTTGGAGTTTTGCTTGTCCTCAAGCAAAAGAGAAGAAAGAAGAGGGATAGGAGGAGAGCAAGTGTTGCAAGGTGATAATGAGTGGGGTGCCGAACTCAATATATAGGGAGGGGGTGGGAATTTTCGAAAATAAGAAAAAGATAAGATAGAAGATATGATTTATAAAAGATAGATATGATAAGAAAAAGATATAGTTTAAAAAGAGAAAGATATGAATAATAATTAAAAAGATAGATTTGAATTTTTTAATTTTGAAAAAGATTTTTAAAGAGATAATTGAGTTTTGAAAACAAACTTTAAAAGAGTTGGATTGGATTGAAAAATAATTTGTCTTTATGGATTAAGATATATTTGAAATTTTTGAAAAAGGGATTTTAGAAATTAGGGTTCTTAGAAAACCAATTCGATTTGAAGGATGACATTTTGAAACATGTTAATGCAAGAAATTATGAATTGAAACATAAAAATTTAGAAATTTTGTAAAGAAAACGAATTTTACCTCCTCCCCACCATCCTGGCGTTAAACGCCCAACTGCTGCATGGTTTGGGCGTTTAACGCCCAAATGTTGCTTCTCCTGGGCGTTCAACGCCCAGCTGGTGCATCTTTCTGGCGTTGAACGCCAGGAAGTCCTTTGTCACTGGGCGTTTTTCTGAACGCCCAGGATGCTGTCAATCTGGCGTTAAACGCCCAGAAGGTGCTTCTTTCTGGCGTTTAACGCCCAGAAGATGCTCCTTTCTGGCGTTTAACGCCCAGATGGCTACCCTTACTGGCGTTGAACGCCCAGTGGGTGCTTCTTTTGGGCGTTCAACGCCCAAAATGTTTCTTACTGGCCTTTTTCGCCAGTGAACTTCTAAATTCCCCTTTAACCTTGTGAATCCAATCAATTGCTATTTTACCTTGAGGATATTTTGACCTATACCTGTAAAAATCAACAGAAACAAATAAAATTAAATTTTGTGATTGGCTGGGTTGCCTCCCAACAAGCGCTTCTTTAATGTCATTAGCTGGACTATTACTGAGTTTTAATTAAGTCTCAGTTTTGAGCATTCTTGCTCAAAATTGCCTTCAAGATAATGTTTAACTCTTTTTCCATTAACAATGAACTTTTTGTTGGAGTCATTATCCTGAAGCTCTATGCATCCATATGGTGATACGTTTGTAATGACATATGGACCTCTCCACCGGGATTTTAATTTTCTCGGGGAATAATTTGAGCCTAGAATTAAATAGCAGAACTTTCTGCCCCGGCTCAAAGACTCTGGATGACAATTTCTTATCATGCCATCTTTTCGCTTTCTCTTTGTAAATCTTTGCATTCTCGAAAGCATTGAGTCTAAATTCCTCTAGCTCATTTAACTGGAGCAATCGTTTTTCTCCAGCTAACTTGGCATCAAGGTTTAGGAATCTGGTTGCCCAATAGGCCTTGTGTTCCAGTTCCACTGGCAAGTTGCATGCCTTTCCATACACAAGCTGGTATGGAGAGGTCCCTATAGGGGTCTTGAATGCTGTTCTGTATGCCCACAGAGCATCATCCAAGCTTCTTGCCCAATCCCTTCTACGGTTAATTACAGTCCGTTCCAGGATTCTTTTGAGTTCTCTATTTGAGACTTCAGCTTGCCCATTAGTTTGTGGATGATATGGAGTAGCTACCCTGTGGCTAACTCCATAACGAACTAGAGCAGAGTAAAGCTGTTTATTGCAGAAATGAGTGCCCCCATCACGGATTAACACTCTAGGGATACCAAATCTGCTGAAGATGTGTTTCTGGAGGAATTTTAACACTGTTTTAGTGTCATTAGTGGGTGTTGCAATAGCCTCCACCCATTTGGATACATAATCCACTGCCACCAGAATATAAGTGTTTGAGTATGATGGTGGGAAAGGTCCCATGAAGTCAATGCCCCATACATCAAACAACTCAATCTCCAAGATCCCTTGTTGAGGCATGGCATAACTGTGAGGTAGATTGCCAGATCTTTGGCAACTGTCACAATTAAGTACAAACACTCGGGAGTCTTTATAGAGAGTAGGCCAGTAGAAGCCACATTGGAGGACTCTTGTGGCTGTTCGCTCACTTCCAAAATGTCCTCCATACTGTGATCCATGGCAGTGCCATAGGATCTTCTGTGCTTCTTCCTTAGGCACACATCTACGGATTACTCCGTCTGCACATCTCTTAAAGAGATATGGCTCATCCCAAAGATAATACTTTGCGTCCGTGATCAGCTTCTTTATTTGCTGTCTACTGTACTCCTTGGGTATAAATCTCACTGCCTTGTAGTTGCAATGTCTGCAAACCATGGCACTTCCTGGATGGCAAAGAGTTGCTCATCCGGAAAGGTTTCAGAGATCAGTGAGAGGGAGGGACGCCCCTTCTACTGGTTCTATTCGGGACAGGTGGTCTGCTACCTGATTCTCTGTCCCTTTTCTGTCTCTTATTTCTATATCAAACTCTTGCAGAAGCAACACCCATCTTATAAGTCTGGGTTTGAATCCTGCTTTGTGAGTAGATATTTAAGAGCAGCATGATCAGTGTACACAATCACTTTTGATCCTACTAAATAGGATCTGAATTTTTCAATGGCGTAAACCACTGCAAGTAGCTCTTTTCTGGTTGTGTAATTCTTCTGAGCGTCATTTAGAACACGACTGGCATAGTAAATGACGTGCAGAAGCTTGTCATGCCTTTGTCCCAACACTGCACCAATGGCATGGTCACTGGCATCACACATTAGTTCAAATGGCAATGCCCAGTTTGGTGTAGAGATGATTGGTGCTGAGACCAATTTAGCTTTCAGGGTCTCAAATGCCTGCAGACACTCTTTATCAAAGATAAATGGCGTGTCAGCAGCTAGCAGGTTGCTTAGAGGTTTGGCGATTTTTGAAAAATCCTTTATAAACCTCCTATAGAATCCTGCATGCCCCAGAAAGCTTCTGATTGCCTTAACATTGGTGGGTGGTGGTAATTTTTCAATTACTTCAACTTTAGCTTGATCCACCTCTATTCCCTTGTTCGAGATTTTGTGCCCAAGGACAATTCCTTCAGTCACCATAAAGTGACACTTCTCCCAGTTTAAAACCAGGTTAGTCTCTTGGCATCTCTTTAGAACAAGTGCTAAATGGTTAAGGCAGGAGCTGAATGAGTCTCCAAACACTGAAAAGTCATCCATTAAGACTTCCAGAAATTTTTCCACCATATCAGAGAAAATTGAGAGCATGCACCTCTGAAAGGTTGCAGGTGCATTGCACAGGCCAAATGGCATCCTTCTGTATGCAAATACTCCTGATGGGCATGTGAATGCCGTTTTCTCCTGATCTTGGGGATCTACTGCAATTTGATTATAACCTGAATATCCATCCAGGAAGCAGTAGTATTCATGACCTGCTAGTCTTTCTAGCATCTGGTCTATGAATGGTAAAGGAAAGTGATCCTTTCTGGTGGCTGTATTGAGCCTTCTGTAATCAATACACATACGCCACCCTGTAACTGTTCTTGTAGGAACCAGTTCATTTTTTTCATTGTGAACCACTGTCATGCCACCTTTCTTAGGGATAACCTGGACAGGGCTTACCCAGGGGCTATCAGAAATAGGATAAATAATCCCAGCCTCTAGTAACTTAGTGACCTCTTTCTGCACTACTTCCTTCATGGCTGGGTTTAGCCGCCTTTATTGTTGAACCACTGGCTTGGCGTCACCCTCCAGTAAGATCTTGTGCATGCATCTAGCTGGGCTAATGCCCTTAAGATCACTGATGGACCACCCAAGAGCTGTCTTGTGTGTCCTTAGCACTTGAATTAGTGCTTCCTCTTCCTGTGGCTCTAAGGTAGAGCTTATGATTACAGGAAGGGTATCACCTTCTCCCAGAAATGCATATTTCAGGGATGGTGGTAATGGTTTGAGCTCGGGTTTAGGAGGTTTCTCCTCTTCCTGAGGGATTTTCAGAGATTCTACTATTCTCTCTGATTCCTCCAGGTCAGGCTGAACATCTTTAAATATGTCCTCTAGCTCTGAGTCGAGACTCTCAGCCATATTGACCTCTCTTACCAGAGAGTCAATAATATCAACACTCATGCAGTCATTTGGGGTGTCTGGATGTTGCATGGCTTTGACAACATTCAACTTGAACTCCTCCTCATTGACTGTCAAGGTTACTTCCCCTTTTTGGACATCAATGAGGGTTCGGCCAGTTGCTAGGAAAGGTCTTCCTAGAATGAGAGTTGCACTCTTGTGCTCCTCCATTTCCAGCACCACAAAGTCAGTAGGAAAGGCAAATGGCCCAACCTTGACAATCATGTCCTCAATCACGCCTGATGGGTATTTAATGGAGCCATCAGCAAGTTGAAGACATATCCTGGTTGGTTTGATTTCTTCAGTTAAACCAAGCTTTCTGATAGTAGATGAGGTATTAGGTTGATACTTGCTCCAAGATCACATAAAGCTTGCTTGGTACAAGTACCCTCTAATGTACATGGTATCATAAAGCTCCCAGGATCTTTAAGCTTCTCAGGTAAGCTTTTCAGAATGACTGCACTGCATTCTTCAGTGAGGTAAACTTTTTCAGTTTCCCTCCAATCCTTCTTATGACTTAAGATCTCTTTCATGAACTTAGCATAAGAGGGTATTTGCTCCAGTGCTTCTGCAAACGGAATCTTTATTTCAAGAGTCCTGAGATAGTCTGCAAAGCGGGCAAATTGCTTATCCTGTTCCGCTTGGCGGAGTTTTTGAGGATAAGGCATTTTGGCTTTGTATTCCTCAACCTTAGTTGCTGCAGGTTTATTACCTACAGAAGTGGGTTGGGAAGCCTTTTTAGAAGGATTGTCATCAGCACTTGTATGTGACTGATCCCCCACTGGCATTTGAATGCCAGGGGTGGAAGCTGGAGTGGCGTTAGACGCCACTTCCTTGTTTGTTACTGGCGTTTGAACGCCAGAACCATGCTCCTTTTGGGCGTTCAACGCCAGGTTCAAGCTTGTTTCTGGCGTTGAACGCCAGGAATCAGCATGGTCTGGGCGTTCAGCGCCAGCTTTATCCCTTTCTGGGCTCTGCTTGTCCTCAGAGGGATTTTGATTAGCTATTCGTTCATTTCCTTGCTTCTTGCTGCTTTGAAGTGAGGTATTTAATGTTTTCCCACTTCTTAATTGAACTGCTTGGCATTCTTCTGCTATTTGTTTTGACAGTTATTTTTCTGTTTGCTTTAATTGCACTTCCATGTTCCTGTTTGCCATTCTTGTTTCCTGTAATATCTCCTTGAATTCGGCTAGCTGCTGAGTTAGAAAGTCTAATTGCTGATTAAATTCATTAGCCTGATCCACCGGACTGAGTTCTGCAGTTACTGTTTTAGCTTCTCCTTTCATGAAAGATTCATTGCTTAGATACAGATGCTGATTTCTGGCAACTGTATCAATAAGCTCTTGAGCCTCTTCAATTGTTTTTCTCATGTGTATAGATCCACCAGCTGAGTGGTCTAGAGAAATCTGAGCTTTTTCTGTAAGCCCATAGTAGAAGATGTCTAATTGCACCCATTCTGAAAACATTTCAGAGGGGCATTTTCTTAGCATCTCTCTGTATCTCTCCCAGGCATCATAAAGAGATTCATTATCTCCTTGTTTGAAGCCTTGGATGCTCAGTCTTAGCTGTGTCATCCGTTTTGGAGGGAAATAGTGATTCAGAAATTTTTCTGACAGCTGCTTCCATGTTTTTATGCTGTTTTTAGGCTGGTTATTTAACCACCTCTTAGCTTGATCTTTTACAGCAAATGGAAACAGTAATAATCTGTAGACATCCTGATCCACTTCCTTATCATGTACTGTGTCAGCAATTTGCAAAAATTGTGCCAGAAACTCTGTAGGTTCTTCATGTGGAAGACCAGAATACTGACAGTTTTGCTGCACCATGATAATGAGCTGAGGATTCAACTCAAAGCTACTAACTCCAATGGAGGGTATACAGATACTACTCCCATATGAAGCAGTAGTGGGGTTAGCATATGACCTCAGAGTCCTCTTGGACTGTTCATTCCTACTTGCTTCCATGATGGAATACAAGGGATAATTTATATGTTGATTTTTTTTTTGAATTAATTTTTATAAAATAAAATAAAAAAAACGAAATAAATAAAAGAAATTGGAAATATTTTGAAATTGAAATTTGAATTTTTATATAAAATTTTCGAAAAAAAATAGTTCAAAATTAGTTAGAAAATAAAATTTTTTTTTGAATTTTGAATTTTATGATGAAAGAGAAAAACACACAAAAGACACAAGACTTAAAATTTTTAGATCTAATGCTCCTTATTTTCGAAAATTTTTGGAGGGAAAACACCAAGGAACACCAAACTTAAAAATTTTAAGATCAAAACACAAGAAAAACTCAAGAACACTTTGAAGATTCACAAGAACACCAAGAACAAAAGAAAGAACACCAAACTTAAAATTTTTAGAAAACCAAGACAAATTTTCGAAAATTAAAGAAAGATTAACAAGAAAACACCAAACTTAGAGTTTGGCACAAGATTCAATCAAAGAAAAATTATTTTTGAAAAAGATTCCAAAGCGGATACTCAATTATCAACAACAACTACCAATGCTCCAGCCAATTGGGCAGTAATCTCAATGTTGGTTTTAAAAATGTATCATATTTATGGATAAAAATATAAATTTTTGAAAATTAATGTTTTGAAAAAGCACAAGAAAAAACAAGAAAAGACTCAAAACAAGAAAAACTTGAGATCAAACAAGAAGAATAAACAAGAACAACTTGAAGATCAATGAAGAACAAAGAACACAAGTCGAAAATTTTAAAGAAAAATATAAGATATGCAATTGACACCAAACTTAGAACAAGACACTAAACTCACGAAAATTAGCAATTAATAAAGAAAAATAATATTTTTGAAAAGAAATTTTTGAAAAGAAACTATCCTATCAGAATTTAATGACTCTATAACAATAACAATAAGAATAATAAAAATAAATTATTCCTAATCTAAGAAATAAAATAAACCCTTAGTTGTTCAAACTCGAATAACCCCCGGTAACGGCGCCAAAAACTTGGTGCACGAATTTGTGATCCGCACAACTAACCAGCAAGTGCACTGGGTCGTCCAAGTAATACCTTACGTGAGTAAGGGTCGATCCCACGGAGATTATTGGTTTGAAGCAAGCTATGTTTATCTTATTATTCTTAGTCAGGATATTAATTAAAATTATCAGTTGGAATTATTAGATTGGAAAAATAAAAGAGAATAATAGCGTTACTTGTAGTGTAGTAATGAGAAATATGTTGGAGTTTTGGAGATGCTTTGTCCTCTGAACTTCAACTCTTCCTTAAAATCCTCTTCCACACGCAAGGTCCCTTCCATGGCAAGCTCTCTGTAGGGTGTCACCGTTGTCAATGGCTACTTCCCATCCTCTCAGTGAAAACGTTCCTATGCTCTGTCACAGCACGGCTAATCATCTGTCGGTTCTCAATCAGGTTGGAATAGAATCCATTGATTCTTTTGCGTCTGTCACTAACGCCCAGCCTTCAGGAGTTTGAAGCTCGTCACAGTCATTCAATCCCAGAATCCTACTCGGAATACCACGGACAAGGTTTAGACTTTCCGGATTCTCATGAATGCCGCCATCAATCCGGCTTATACCACGAAGATTCTGTTGGGGAATCTAAGAGATACTCATTCAATCTGATGTAGAACGGAGGTGGTTGTCAGGCACGCGTTCATGGATTGAGGAGGGTGATGAGTGTCACGGATCATCACCTTCTCCATAATTAAGCGCGAATGAATGGTGGACGAAATTGTGATCACATCAATATAGCATTAATGTATTTATTGTAGAATTGTGGAACTTAGGATTTTTTGGTACGAGTGGGCACAATTCCGTTCAACTAACCAGCAAGTGTACTGGGTCGTCCAAGTAATACCTTACGTGAGTAAGGGTCGAATCCACAGAGATTATTGGTTTGAAGCAATCAATATTTATTTTATTAATCTTAGTCAGGAGCCCAATAGGATTTAAAAAAGTGAAATTACAAGATTTGATTATAAAAATAAAAGGGAATAACAGTGTTACTTGTTGTGCAGTAATGAGAAACATGTTGGAGTTTTGGAGATGCTTTGTCCTTTGAATTTCTACTTTTCCTTGAGATCCTCTTCTCACACGCAAGGTCTATCCATGGCAAGCTCTATGTAGGTGTCACCGTTGTCAATGGCTACTTCCCATCCTCGCAGTGAAAACTATGCTCACGCACTCTGTCACAGTACGGCTAATCACCGGTTGGTTCCCGCTCCTACTGGAATAGAATCCCTCTTTTGCGTCTGTCACTAACGCCCAGCAGGTTAAAGTTTGAAGCACGTCACAGTCATTCAATCCCGGAATCCTACTCGGAATACCACAGACAAGGTTTAGACTTTCCGGATTCTCATGAATGCCGCCATCAATCCGGCTTATACCACAAAGATTCTGTTGGGGAATCTAAGAGATATTCATTCAATCTGATGTAGAACGGAGGTGGTTGTCAGGCACACGTTCATGGGTTGAGGAAGGTGATGAGTGTCACGGATCATCACCTTCTCCACAGTTAAGCGCGAATAAACATCTTAGATAAGAACAAGCGTGTTTGAATGGAAAACAAAGGAATTGTATTAAATCATCGAGACGCTGCAGAGCTCCTCACCCCCAACAATGGAGTTTAGAGACTCATGCCGTCACAAAGTATGTAATTCAGATCTGAAAAATGTCATGAGGTCCAAGATAAGTCTGTAAAAGTTGTTTAAATAGTAAACTAGTGACCTAGGTTTACAGAAATTGAATAAACTAAGATAATTGGTGCAGAAATCCACTTCTGGGGCCCACTTGGTGTGTGCTGGGGCTGAGATTAAAGCTATCCACGAGTAGAGGCCTTTATTGGCGTTAAACTCCAGGTTATGACGTGTTTTGGGCGTTCAACTCCGGGTCATGACGTTTTTCTGGCGTTTAACTCCAGACAGCAGCATGTACTTGGCGTTCAACGCCAAGTTACGTCCTCTATCCTTGCGCAAAGTATGGACTATTATATATTGCTGGAAAGCCCTGGATGTCTACTTTCCAACGCCGTTGAGAGCGCGCCAATTGGACTCCTGTAGCTCCAGAAAATCCATTTCGAGTGCAGGGAGGTCAGGATCCAACAGCATCAGCAGTCCTTTTTCAGCTTAAGTCAGATTTTTGCTCAGCTCCCTCAATTTCAGCCAGAAAATACCTGAAATCACAGAAAAACACACAAACTCATAGTAAAGTCCAGAAATATGATTTTTGCCTAAAAACTAATATTATTCTACTAAAAACTAACTGAAACATGCTAAAATCTACATGAAATTACCCCCAAAAAGCGTACAAAATATCCGCTCATCACAACACCAAACTTAAACTGTTGCTTGTCCTCAGGCAACTAGATGAATGAAATAGGTTCTAACAGAAATTAAGAAGTAATAATATTTTAGAGTTTTAAATGAAGCTCATATTCTTATTAGATGAGCGGGGCTTGTAGCTTTTTGTCTCTGAACAGTTTTGGCATCTCCCTGTATCTTTTGAATTTCAGAATGATTGGCATCCTTAGGAACTCAGAATTCAGATAGTATTATTGACTCTCCTAGTGTAGTATGTTGATTCTTGAACACAGCTATTTATGAGTCTTGGCCGTGGCCCTAAGCACTTTGTCTTCCAGTATTACCACCGGATACATAAATGCCACAGACACATAACTGGGTGAACCTTTTCAGATTGTGACTCAGCTTTGCTAGAGTCCCCAGTCAGTGGTGTCCAGAGCTCTTAAGCACACTCTTTTGCTTTGGATCACGACTTTAACCACTCAGTCTCAAGTTTTTCACTTGGACCTTCATGACACAAGCACATGGTTAGGGACAGCTTGGTTTAGCCGCTTAGGCCTGGATTTTATTTCCTTGGGCCCTCCTATCCATAGATGCTCAAAGCCTTGGATCCCCTTTTTTTTTTCTCTTGGCTAGTGCTCATGGCTTGTGAATATTGTGTTTTTTTTTTTTTTGAATGCTTTTTTTTTTTTGCTGCTTTTTCTTGCTTCAAGAATCAATTTCATGATTTTTCAGATCATCAATAATATTTTTCGTGTTCCTCATCCTTTCAGGAGCCAATATTCATCAAATTCAAAGTACAATTTATGCACTGTTCAAGCATTCATTCAGAGAACAACAAGCATTGCCACCACATATAATTAATTATAGTCTTTATTACTAAGAACTCAAAAATATAAATTACTTCTTTATCTTAAAAATCTACTACTTTATTCATGCCTGATGATGATGAGAAAAATAAATTATAGCTTAATTGGAAATAAAATCAAAATAGATATGCTAAGTACTACTACTCCTATATAACTTCTAAGGTAAAATCCTATAATAATACTATCACAGAGTTAAAGCTGGAATTAGAACTTAACAACCTGTATTTTGGGAAGTGGATGTTCCTTTAGTCTGTGGGATGCCTTCAAGAATTAATGTCTGATGCTTCAGCTCCCTTAAGTTCACATCCTTGCTTTTCCTGTTCTCTTAGGTGTCATGATCTTGATGAGTTTTAGCTCAGTGATCATGGCAAATCACACCAAACTTAGAGGGTTGCTTGTCCTCAAGCAAAATAAAGGATAGAAGAGGAATGGAGGGAAAGGCAATTTCGAAATCAAAAGATATGATGAGTTGAAAAAGATTTGAAAAAGATTTTAAAAAAATAATTGAGTTTTGAAAGCAAACTTAAAAGAGTTTGATTGGATTGAAAATTAATTTGTTTTTATGGATTAAGATACATGTAATATTTTTGAAAAAGGGATTTTAAAAATTAGGATTTTTAGAACACTAATTTGATTTGAGGGATGATAATTTGAAATATGTTTATGCAAGAAAACATGAATTGAAACATAAAAAGTTTGAAAAAATATGAAGAAAAACGAAATTGTACCTCCTCCCACCATCCTAGCGTTAAACGCCCACATGGTGCATGGTTTGGGCGTTTAACGCCCAAAGTTGCTTCTCCTGGGCGTTCAACGCCCATGTGATGCTTCTTTCTGGCGTTGAACGCCAGGAAGTCCTTCTTTACTGGGCGTTTTTCTAAACGCCCAGAATGCTAGCAGATTGGCGTTAAACGCCCAGAAGGTGCATCTTTCTGGCGTTTAACGCCCAGAAGGTGCTCCTTTCTGGCGTTTAACGCCCAGATAGCTACCCTTACTGGCGTTAAACGCCCAGTGGGAGCTTCTTTAGGGCGTTTAACACCCAAAGTATTTCTTACTGGCTTTTTCATGCCAGTGAGCTTCCAAATTTCCCTGTAACTCTTTGACTTCAACCAATTGCTATTTCACCTTTGAAGATACTTGACATATACCTGGAACAAAATTAATTAATTAATGAATACGAATAAAATTAAATTTTGTGATTGGCTGGGTTGCCTCCCAGCAAGCGCTTCTTTATTGTCTTTAGCTGGACTACTACTGAGCTCTAATCAAGTCTCAGTTTCGAGCATTCTTGCTCAAAATTTCCTTCAAGATAGTGTTTGACTCTTTGTCCATTAACAATGAACTTTTTGTTAGAGTCACTATCCTGAAGTTCTATGTATCCATATGGTGATACGCTTGTAATTACATATGGACCTCTCCACCGGGATTTTAATTTCCCAGGGAATAATTTGAGCCTTGAATTAAATAACAGAACTTTCTGTCCTGGCTCAAAGACTCTGGATGACAATTTCTTATCATGCCATCTTTTTGCTTTCTCTTTGTAAATTTTTGCATTTTCGAAGGCATTGAGTCTAAATTCCTCTAGCTCATTTAACTGGAGTAATCGTCTTTCTCCAGCTAACTTGGCATCAAGGTTCAGGAATCTGGTTGCCCAGTAGGCCTTGTGTTCCAGTTCCACTGGCAAGTGACACGCCTTTCCATACACTAGCTGGTATGGAGAGGTCCCTATGGGGGTCTTAAATGCTGTTCTGTATGCCCACAGAGCATCATCCAAGCTTCTTGCCCAATCCTTTCTACGGTTAATTACAGTCCGTTCCAGGATTCTTTTGAGTTCTCTATTTGAGACTTCAGCTTGCCCATTAGTTTGTGGATGATATGGAGTAGCTACCCTGTGGTTGACTCCATAACGTACCAGAGCAGCATAAAGCTGTTTATTGCAGAAATGAGTGCCCCCATCACTGATTAGCACTCTAGGGATACCAAATCTGCTGAAGATATGTTTCTGGAGGAATTTCAACACTGTTTTAGTGTCATTAGTGGGTGTTGCAATAGCCTCCACCCATTTGGATACATAATCCACTGCCACCAGAATATAAGTGTTTGAGTATGATGGTGGGAAAGGTCCCATGAAGTCAATGCCCCATACGTCAAACAACTCAATCTCCAAGATTCCTTGTTGAGGCATGGCATAACTGTGAGGTAGGTTGCCTGATCTTTGGCAACTGTCACAATTAAGCACAAATGCTCGGGAATCTTTATAGAGAGTGGGCCAGTAGAAGCCACTTTGGAGGACCCTTGTGGCTGTTCGCTCACTTCCAAAATGTCCTCCATACTGTGATCCATGGCAATGCCAAAGGATCTTCTGTGCTTCCTCTTTAGGCACACATCTACGGATTACTCCGTCTGCACATCTCTTAAAGAGATATGGTTCATCCCAAAGATAGTACTTTGCATCTGTGATTAATTTCTTTGATTGCACCTTACTGTACTCTTTGGGTATAAATCTTACTGCCTTGTAGTTTGCAATGTCTGCAAACCATGGCACTTCCTGGACGGCCAGCAGTTGCTCATCCGGAAAGGTTTCAGAAATTTCAGTGAGAGGGAGGGACGCCCCTTCCACTGGTTCTATTCGGGACAGGTGATCTGCTACTTGATTTTCTGTCCCTTTTCTGTCTCTTATTTCTATATCAAACTCTTGCAGAAGCAGCACCCATCTGATGAGTCTGGGTTTTGAATCCTGCTTTGTGAGTAGATATTTAAGAGCAGCATGATCAGTGTACACAATCACTTTTGATCCTACTAAATAGGATCTGAATTTGTCAATGGCGTAAACCACTGCAAGTAGCTCTTTTCTGTGGTTGTGTAATTCTTCTGTGCATCATTTAGAACACGGCTGGCATAGTAAATGACGTGCAGAAGCTTGTCATGCCTTTGTCCCAACACTGCACCAATGGCATGGTCACTGGCATCACACATCAGTTCAAATGGTAATGTCCAGTCTGGTGCAGAGATTATTGGTGCTGAGACCAATTTAGCTTTCAGGGTCTCAATGCCTGCAAACACTCTTTATCAAAGATAAATGGCGTGTCAGCAGCTAGCAGGTTGCTCAGAGGTTTGGCGATTTTTGAAAAGTCCTTTATAAACCTCCTATAGAATCCTGCATGCCCCAAAAAGCTTCTGATTGCCTTAACATTAGCAGGTGGTGGTAATTTTTCAATTACCTCTACTTTAGCTTGGTCCACCTCTATCCCCTTGTTCGAAATTTTGTGCCCAAGGACAATTCCTTCAGTCACCATAAAGTGACATTTTTCCCAGTTTAAAACCAGGTTAGTCTCTTGGCATCTTTTCAGAACAAGTGCTAAATGGTTAAGGCAGGAGCTGAATGAGTCTCCAAATACTGAAAAGTCATCCATGAAGACTTCCAGGAATTTTTCCACCATGTCAGAGAAAATTGAGAGCATGCACCTCTGAAAAGTTACAGGTGCATTGCACAGGCCAAATGGCATCCTTCTGTATGCAAATACTCCAGATGGGCATGTGAATGCCGTTTTCTCCTGATCCTGGGGATCTACTGCAATTTGATTATAACCTGAATATCCATCCAGGAAGCAGTAGTATTCATGACCTGCTAGTCTTTCTAGCATCTGGTCTATGAATGGTAAAGGAAAATGATCCTTTCTGGTGGCTGTATTGAGCCTTCTGTAATCAATGCACATACGCCACCCTGTAACTGTCCTTGTAGGAACCAGTTCATTTTTTCATTATGAACCACTGTCATGCCACCTTTCTTAGGGACAACTTGGACAGGGCTCACCCAGGGGCTGTCAGAGATAGGATAAATAATCCCAGCCTCCAGTAATTTAGTGACCTCTTTCTGCACCACTTCTTTCATAGCTGGATTCAGCCGCCTTTGTGGTTGAACCATTGGTTTGGCGTCATCCTCCAACAAGATCTTGTGCATGCATCTGGCTGGGCTAATGCCCTTAAGATCACTGATGGACCACCCAAGAGCTGTCTTGTGTGTCCTTAGCACTTGAATTAGTGCTTCCTCTTCCTGTGGCTCTAAAGTAGAGCTTATAATTACAGGAAAGGTATCACCTTCTCCTAGAAATGCATATTTCAAGGATGGTGGTAATGGTTTGAGTTCGGGTTTTGGAGGTTTCTCCTCTTCTTGAGGGAATTTCAGAGGTTCTATTATCTTCTCTGACTCCTCCAAATCAGGCTGAACATCTTTAAAGATGTCCTCTAGCTCTGATTCCAAACTCTCAGCCATATTGACCTCTCTTACCAGAGAATCAATCATGTCAACACTCATGCAGTCATTTGGGGTGTCTGGATGTTGCATGGCCTTGACCACATTCAACTTAAATTCCTCCTCATTGACTCTCAAGGTTACTTCTCCTTTTTGGACATCAATGAGGGTTCGGCCAGTTGCTAGGAAAGGTCTTCCTAGAATGAGAGTTGCACTCTTGTGCTCCTCCATTTCCAGCACCACAAAGTCAGTAGGAAAGGCAAACGGCCCAACCTTGACAATCATGTCTTCAATTACGCCTGATGGGTATTTAATGGAGCCATCAGCAAGTTGAAGACATATCCTGGTTGGTTTGATTTCTTCAGTTAAACCAAGCTTTCTGATAGTAGATGCAGGTATTAGGTTGATACTTGCCCCAAGGTCACATAAAGCTTGCTTGGTGCAATTACCTCCTAATGTGCATGGTATCATAAAGCTCCCAGGATCTTTAAGCTTCTCAGGTAAGCTTTTCAGAATGACTGCACTGCATTCTTCGGTGAGGTAAACCTTTTCAGTCTCCCTCCAATCCTTCTTATGACTTAAGATCTCTTTCATGAACTTAGCATAAGAGGGTATTTGCTCAAGTGCTTCTGCAAACGGAATCTTTATTTCAAGAGTCCTGAGATAGTCTGCAAAGCGGGCAAATTGCTTATCCTGTTCCGCTTGGCGGAGTTTTTGAGGATAAGGCATTTTGGCTTTGTATTCCTCAACCTTAGTTGCTGCAGGGTTATTACCTACAGAAGTGGGTTGGGAAGCCTTGTTATCAGCACTTGTATGTGACTGATTCCCTACTGGCATTTGAATGCCAGAGGTAGGAGCTGGAGTGGCGTTAGACGCCACTTCCTTGCTTGTTACTGGCGTTTGAACGCCAGAACCATGCTCCTTTTGGGCGTTCAACGCCAGGTTCAAGCTTGTTTCTGGCGTTGAACGCCAGGAATCAGCATGGTCTGGGCGTTCAGCGCCAGCTTTATCCCTTTCTGGGCTCTGCTTGTCCTCAGAGGGATTTTGATTAGCTATTCGTTCATTTCCTTGCTTCTTGCTGCTTTGAAGTGAGGTATTTAATGTTTTCCCACTTCTTAATTGAACTGCTTGGCATTCTTCTGCTATTTGTTTTGACAGTTGTTTTTCTGTTTGCTTTAATTGCACTTCCATGTTCCTGTTTGCCATTCTTGTTTCCTGTAATATCTCCTTGAATTCGGCTAGCTGCTGAGTTAGAAAGTCTAATTGCTGATTAAATTCATTAGCCTGATCCACCGGACTGAGTTCTGCAGTTACTGTTTTAGCTTCTCCTTTCATGAAAGATTCATTGCTTAGATACAGATGCTGATTTCTGGCAACTGTATCAATAAGCTCTTGAGCCTCTTCAATTGTTTTTCTCATGTGTATAGATCCACCAGCTGAGTGGTCTAGAGAAATCTGAGCTTTTTCTGTAAGCCCATAGTAGAAGATGTCTAATTGCACCCATTCTGAAAACATTTAAGAGGGGCATTTTCTTAGCATCTCTCTGTATCTCTCCCAAGCATCATAAAGGGATTCATTATCTCCTTGTTTGAAGCCTTGGATGTTTAGCCTTAGCTGTGTCATTCGTTTGGGAGGGAAATAGTGATTCAGGAATTTTTCTGACAGCTGTTTCCATGTTTTTATGCTGTTCTTAGGCTGGTTATTTAACCACCTCTTAGCTTGATCTTTTACAGCAAATGGAAACAGTAGTAATCTGTAGACATCCTGATCTACTTCCTTATCATGTACTGTATCAGCAATTTGCAGAAATTGTGCCAGAAACTCTGTAGGTTCTTCATGTGGAAGACCAGAATACTGGCAGTTTTGCTGCACCATGATAATGAGCTGAGGATTCAGCTCAAAGCTACTAACTCCAATGGAGGGTATACAAATACTACTCCCATATGAAGCAGTAGTGGGGTTAGCATATGACCCCATAGTCCTCTTGGACTGTTCATTCCCACTTGCTTCCATACTAGATCACAAGGGATAATTTATATGTTGATAATTATTTATTTTATAGTTTTGGAATAAATAAAATAAATAAAAAAGAAGGAATATATAAAAATATTTTGAAAATATTTTATGAAAATAAATTTTTTTTTTAAAAAAAATAAAATAAAAATGAAATAAATAAAAGAAAGCGAAAATATTTTGAAATTGAAAATTGAATTTTTATATAAAATTTTCGAAAAAGTAGTTCAAAATTAGTTAGAAAATAAATTTTTTTTTGAATTTTGAATTTTATGGTGAAAGAGAAAAAACACACAAAAGACACAAGACTTAAAATCTTTAGATCCAATGCTCCTTATTTTTCGAAAATTTTTGGAGGGAAAACACCAAGGAACACCAAACTTAAAAATTTTAAGATCAAGACACAAGAAAAACTCAAGAACACCTTGAAGATTCACAAGAACACCAAGAACACAAGGAAGAACACCAAACTTAAAATTTTTAGAAAACTTTGATGAAATTTTCGAAAATATGAAAGATTAACAAGAAAACACCAAACTTAAAGTTTGGCACAAGATTAAATCAAGAAAAACTATTTTTTGAAAAAGGATTTTAAGAAGAAAGTGCCCAATTGCCAAGAACATAAGCCAACACTATAACCAACTGAATTAAAAATGTAATGTATTTTAAAGATGTATTATTTTTATGGATAAAATAAAATTTTTTTTTTTTAAAAAAAACTAATGTTTTGAAAAAGCACAAGAAAAACAAGAAAAGACACAGAACAAGAAAAATTAAAGATCAAACAAGAAAAATAAACAAGAACAACTTGAAGATTAAGGAAAAACAAAGGACACTCACACGAAAATTTCAAAGAAAGATATAAAAGATGCAATTGACACCAAACTTAGAACAAGACACTAGACTCACGAAGAATTAACAATTAATAAGAAAAAAAATAATATTTTCGAAAAATATTTTTGAAAAGGGAATAAAAGACTCAAATTTAATGACTCTGTAACATCAATACTATATTCCTAATCTAAGAAATAAAATAAGCCTTCAATTGTTCAAACTCAATAATCCCCGGCAACGGCGCCAAAAACTTGGTGGACGAAATTATGATCACATCAATATAGCATTAATGTATTTATTGTAGAATTGTGGAACTTAGGATTTTTTGGTACGAGTGGGCACAATTCCGTTCAACTAACCAGCAAGTGTACTGGGTCGTCCAAGTAATACCTTACGTGAGTAAGGGTTGAATCCACAGAGATTATTGGTTTGAAGCAATCAATATTTATTTTATTAATCTTAGTCAGGAGCCCAATAGGATTTAAAAAAGTGAAATTACAAGATTTGATTATAAAAATAAAAGGGAATAACAGTGTTACTTGTTGTGCAGTAATGAGAAACATGTTGGAGTTTTGGAGATGCTTTGTCCTTTGAATTTCTACTTTTCCTTGAGATCCTCTTCTCACACGCAAGGTCTATCCATGGCAAGCTCTATGTAGGGTGTCACCGTTGTCAATGGCTACTTCCCATCCTCGCAGTGAAAACTATGCTCACGCACTCTGTCACAGTACGGCTAATCACCGGTTGGTTCCCGCTCCTACTGGAATAGAATCCCTCTTTTGCGTCTGTCACTAACGCCCAGCAGGTTAAAGTTTGAAGCACGTCACAGTCATTCAATCCCGGAATCCTACTTGGAATACCACAGACAAGGTTTAGACTTTCCGGATTCTCATGAATGCCGCCATCAATCCGGCTTATACCACAAAGATTCTGTTGGGGAATCTAAGAGATATTCATTCAATCTGATGTAGAACGGAGGTGGTTGTCAGGCACACGTTCATGGGTTGAGGAAGGTGATGAGTGTCACGGATCATCACCTTCTCCACAGTTAAGCGCGAATAAACATCTTAGATAAGAACAAGCGTGTTTGAATGGAAAACAAAGGAATTGTATTAAATCATCGAGACGCTGCAGAGCTCCTCACCCCCAACAATGGAGTTTAGAGACTCATGCCGTCACAAAGTATGTAATTCAGATCTGAAAAATGTCATGAGGTCCAAGATAAGTCTGTAAAAGTTGTTTAAATAGTAAACTAGTGACCTAGGTTTACAGAAATTGAATAAACTAAGATAATTGGTGCAGAAATCCACTTCTGGGGCCCACTTGGTGTGTGCTGGGGCTGAGATTAAAGCTATCCACGAGTAGAGGCCTTTATTGGCGTTAAACTCCAGGTTATGACGTGTTTTGGGCGTTCAACTCCGGGTCATGACGTTTTTCTGGCGTTTAACTCCAGACAGCAGCATGTACTTGGCGTTCAACGCCAAGTTACGTCCTCTATCCTTGCGCAAAGTATAGACTATTATATATTGCTGGAAAGCCCTGGATGTCTACTTTCCAACGCCGTTGAGAGCGCGCCAATTGGACTCCTGTAGCTCCAGAAAATCCATTTCGAGTGCAGGGAGGTCAGGATCCAACAGCATCAGCAGTCCTTTTTCAGCTTAAGTCAGATTTTTGCTCAGCTCCCTCAATTTCAGCCAGAAAATACCTGAAATCATAGAAAAACACACAAACTCATAGTAAAGTCCAGAAATATGATTTTTGCCTAAAAACTAATATTATTCTACTAAAAACTAACTGAAACATGCTAAAATCTACATGAAATTACCCCCAAAAAGCGTACAAAATATCCGCTCATCAATGAACATCTTAGATAAGAACAAGCGTGTTTGAATGGAAAATAAAGTAATTGTAGTAATTCATCGAGACGCTGCAGAGCTCCTCACCCCCAACAATGGAGTTTAGAGACTCATGCCGTCAAAAAGTATGTAATTCAGATCTGAAAATGTCATGAGGTACAGAATAATTCTCTAAAAGTTGTTTAAATAGTAAACTAGTAACCTAGGTTTACAGAATATGAGTAAACTAAGATAATTGGTGCAGAAATCCACTTCTGGGGCCCACTTGGTGTGTGCTGGGGCTGAGACTAAAGCTATCCACGAGTAGAGGCTTTTCTTGGAGTTAAACTCCAAGTTATGACGTGTTTTGGGCGTTCAACTCCGGATCATGACGTGTTTCTGGCGTTTAACTCCAGACAGCAGCATGAACTTGGCGTTCAACGCCAAGTTACGTCGTCTATCTTCACGCAAAGTATAGACTATTATATATTGCTGGAAAGCCCTGGATGTCTACTTTCCAACGCCGTTGAGAGCGCGCCAATTGGACTCTTGTAGCTCCAGAAAATCCATTTCGAGTGCAGGGAGGTCAGGATCCAACAGCATCAGCAGTCCTTTTTCAGCCTAAGTCAGATTTTTGCTCAGCTTCCTCAATTTCAGCCAGAAAATATCTGAAATCACAGAAAAATACACACACTCATATTAAAGTCCAGAAATATGATTTTTCTTTAAAAACTAATAAAATTCCATTAAAAACTAATTAAAACATACTAAAATCTACATGAAATTACCCCCAAAAAGCGTATAAAATATCCGCTCATCATTAGACCTTCCAGATCCTCATGAATGCCGCCATCTATCTAGCTTATACCACGAAGATTCTGTTGGGGAATCTAAGAGATATGCGCCCGGCCTTAGGTAGAACGGAAGTGGTTGTCAGTCACGCGCATTCATAGGTGAGAATGATGATGAGTGTCACGGATCATCACATTCATCAAAGTGTTGTGCAACGTATATCTTGGAATAAGAATAAGAGAGAATTGAATAGAAAGTAATAATAATTGTATTGAAACTTGAGGTACAGCAGAGCTCCACACCCTTAACCTATGGTGTGTAGAAACTCCACCGTTGAAAATACATAAGTGAAAGGTTCAGGCATGGCCGAATGGCCAGCCCCCAAAACGTGATCACAGGATTCAGAATACAATCCAAGATCCAGGATTCTATTATGATAGTAAAAAGTTCTATTTATAATAAACTAGCTCCTAGGGTTTACATGAGTAAGTAATTGATGCATAAATCCACTTCCGGGGCCCATTTGGTGTATGTTTGGGCTGAGCTTGGTCTATCCACGAGCTGGGGCTTCTCTTGGAGTTTAACTCCAGACAGCAGCATGTACTTGGCGTTCAACGCCAAGTTACGTCGTCAATTTCCGAATAAAGTATGGACTATTATATATTGTTGGAAAGCTCTGGATGTCTACTTTCCAACGCCGTTGAGAGCGCGCTATTTGGAGTTCTGTAGCTCCAGAAAATCTATTTTGAGTGCAGGGAGGTCAGATTCCAACAGCATCAGCAGTCCTTTTTGTCAGCCTTTTTCAGAGTTTTGCTCAAGTCCCTCAATTTCAGCCAGAAATTACCTGAAATCACAGAAAAACACACAAACTCATAGTAAAGTCCAGAAATGTGAATTTAACATAAAACTAATGAAAACATCCCTAAAAGTAGCTTGAACTTACTAAAAACTACCTAAAAACAATGCCAAAAAGCGTATAAATTATCCGCTCATCAGCAGCAAATGGGCGTTTAACGCCCAGTCTGGCACCATTCTGGGCGTTTAATGCCAGAAAGGGGCACTAGACTGGCGTTAAACGCCAGGGAAGGGCAAGAAGCTGGCGTTAAACGCCAGACATGGGCACCAGCCCGGTGTTTAACGCCAGAATTGGCATAGAGAGCATTTTTGCTCGCCACTTGGTGCAGGGATGACTTTTCCTTGACACCTCAGGATCTGTGGACCCCACAGAATCCCCACCTACCCCACCACTTTCCCTCCCAAACCCACCCTCCCATAGACGAACCCTACCCCTCTCTCCACCCCTATATAAATCCATATTCACTCTTTCATTTTCACACAACCTAAACACTACTTCTCCCCCTTTGGCCGAACCACAAAGCCATCTCCATCTCCTCTATTTTTTCTTCTTCTTCTCTCTTCTTTCTTCTTTTGCTCGAGGACGAGCAAACCTTTTAAGTTTGGTGTGGTAAAAGCATTGCTTTTTGTTTTTCCATAACCATTTATGGCATCCAAGGCCGGAGAAACCTCTAGAAAGAGGAAAGGGAAGGCAAAAGCTTCCACCTCCGAGTCATGGGAGATGGAGAGATTCATCTCAAGGGTGCATCAAGACCACTTCTATGAAGTTGTGGCCATGAAGAAGGTGATCCCCGAGGTCCCTTTCAAACTCAAAAAGAGTGAATACCCGGAGATCTGACATGAGATTCGAAGAAGAGGTTGGGAAGTACTTACCAAGCCCATTCAACAAGTCAGAATCTTAATGGTTCAAGAGTTCTATGCCAATGCATGGATCACCAAGAGCCATGATCAAAGTGTGAACCCGAACCCAAAGAATTGGCTTACAATGGTTCGGGGGAAATACTTAGATTTTAGTCCGGAAAATGTAAGGTTGGCATTCAACTTGCCCATGATGCAAGGAGATAAACACCCTTACACTAGAAGGGTCAACTTTGATCAAAGGTTGGACCAAGTCCTCATAGACATCTGTGAAGAGGGCGCCCAATGGAAGAGAGATTCAAGAGGGAAGCCGGTTCAACTGAGAAGGCATGACCTCAAGCCCGTGGCTAGGGGATGGTTGGAGTTTATCCAACGCTCAATCATTCCCACTAGCAACCGGTCTGAAGTTACTATAGACCGGGCCATCATGATCCATAGCATCATGATTGGAGAAGAAGAAGAAGTTCATGAGGTTATAGCCCAAAAACTTTATAAGGTGGCGGACAAGTCCTCTACCTTGGCAAGGTTAGCATTTCCACATCTCATTTGTCACCTCTGTTATTTAGTTGGAGTTGACATAGAGGGAGACATCCCCATTGATGAGGACAAGCCCATCACTAAGAAAAGGATGGAGCAAACAAGAGATCCCACTCATCATGAGATCCCTGAGATGCCTCAAGGGATGCACTTTCCTCCACAAAACTATTGGGAGCAAATCAACACCTCCCTAGGAGAATTGAGTTCCAACATGGGACAACTAAGGGTGGAGCACCAAGAACATTCCATCCTCCTCCATGAAATTAGAGAAGATCAAAGAATCATGAGAGAGGAGCAAAAAGACAAGGAAGAGACATTGAGGAGCTCAAGCACTCCGTAAGATCTTCAAGAGGAAGAACAAGTCGCCATCACTAAGGTGGACCCGTTCTTTAATTTCCTTGTTCTTTATTTCCCTGTTTTTTGAATTTTCATGCTTATGTTTATCTATGTTTGTGTCTTGTGATCATTAGTGTTTTAGTGTTTATGCCTTAAAGTTATGAATGTCCTATGAATCCATCACCTTTCTTAAAATAAAAATGTTCTTAATTGAAAAAGAGAAGAATTGCATGAATTTTGAATTTTATAACAGATTAATTATTTTGATGTGGTGGCAATACTTTTGTTTTCTGAATGTATGCTTAAACAGTGCATATGTCTTTTGAATTTGTTATTCATGAATGGTTGGCTCTTGAAAGAATGATGAAAAAGGAGACATGTTACTGAGGATCTGAAAAATCATAAAAATGATTCTTGAAGCAAGAAAAAGCAGTGAATATTCAAAAAAAAAAGAGAAGAAGAAAAAAAAATATATATATATAATAATAATAAAGTTCTGATCCAAGACAAAAAGAGTGTGCTTAAGAACCCTGGACACCTCTAATTGGGGACTCTAGCAAAGCTGAGTCACAATCTGAAAAGGTTCACCCAATTATGTGTCTGTGGCATGTATGTATCCGGTGGTAATATTGGAAGACAGAGTGCTTTGGGCCACGGCCAAGACTCATAAAGTAGCTGTGTTCAATAATCATCATACTTAACTAGGAGAATCAATAACACTATCTGGATTCTGAGTTCCTATAGAAGCCAATCATTCTGAATTTCAAAGGATAGAGTGAGATGCCAAAACTGTTCAGAGGCAAAAAGCTAAAAGCCCCGCTCATCTAATTAATACTGATCTTCATAGATATTTTTGGAATTCATTGCATATTCTCTTCTTTTTATCTTATTCGGTTTTCAGTTGCTTGGGGACAAGCAACAATTTAAGTTTGGTGTTGTGATGAGCGGAAAATTTATACGCTTTTTGGCATTGTTTTTAGTATGTTTTAGTTAGTTTTTAGTATACTTTTATTAGTTTTTAGTTAAAATTCACTTTTCTAGACTTTACTATGAGTTTGTGTGTTTTTCTGTGATTTCAGGTATTTTCTGGCCGAAATTGAGGGACCTGAGCAAAAATCTGATTCAGAGACTGAAAAGGACTGCAGATGCTGTTGGATTCTGACCTCCTTGCACTCGAAGTGGATTTTCTGGAGCTACAGAAGCTCAATTCGCGTGCTCTCAACGGCGTTGGAAAGTAGACATCCTGGGCTTTCCATCAATGTATAATAGTCCATACTTTGCCTGAGATTTGATGGCCCAAACTGGCGTTCCAAATCAGCTCAAAACTGCCCGGCGTTAAACGCCGGAACTGGCACAAGAATGGGAGTTAAACGCCCAAACTGGCACAAAAGCTGGCGTTTAACTCCAAGAAAAGTCTCTACACATGAAAGCTTCAATGCTCAGCCCAAGCACAGACCAAGTGGGCTCGGAAGTAGATTTTTATGTCATTTACTCATTTCTGTAAACCCTAGGCTACTAGTTCTCTACAAATAGGACCTTTTGCTATTGTATTTCCAATCTTTAGATCTTTGAATCTTTAGATCTTTGAATCTTTGGATCCTTGATCATCTGGAGTCTTTTGATCATGTTTTGGGGGCTGGCCTCACGGCCATGCCTAGACCTTGTTCTTATGTATTTTCAACGGTGGAGTTTCTACATACCATAGACTAAGGTGTGGAGCTCTGCTGTACCTCGAGTATTAATGCAATTACTATTGTTCTTCTATTCAATTCAGCTTATTCTTGTTCTAAGATATTCATTCGTACCCAAGAACATGATGAATGTGATGATTATGTGACGCTCATCATCATTCTCACTTATGAACGCGTGCCTGACAACCACTCCCGTTCTACAAGCAAACAAGGCTTGAATGTTTATCTCTTGGAATCCTTAATCGGAATCTTCGTGGTATAAGCTAGAATTGATGGCGGCATTCAAGAGAATCCGGAAGGTCTAAACCTTGTCTGTGGTATTCTGAGTAGGATTCAATGATTGAATGACTGTGACGAGCTTCAAACTCCTGAAGGCTGGGGGTTAGTGACAGACGCAAAAGAATCAATGGATTCTATTCCAACCTGATTGAGAACCGACAGATGATTAGCCGTGCCGTGACAGGGTGCGTTGAACATTTTCACTGAGAGGACGGGACTGTAGCCACTGACAACGGTGATGCCCAACATACAGCTTGCCATGGAAAGGAGTAAGAAGGATTGGATGAAGACAGTAGGAAAGCAGAGAGACGGAAGGGATAAAGCATCTCCATACGCTTATCTGAAATTCTCACCAATGAATTACATAAGTATCTCTATCTCTATCTTTATGCTTTATTCATGTATCATTCATAACCAATTGAATCTGCCTGACTGAGATTTACAAGGTGACCATAGCTTGCTTCATACCAACAATCTCCGTGGGATCGACCCTTACTCGCATAAGGTTTATTACTTGGACGACCCAGTGCACTTGCTGGTTAGTTGTGCGAAGTTGTGAAATTATGTTAAGACCATGGTATTGCGCACCAAGTTTTTGGAGCCATTACTGGGGACTGTTTGAGTTGTGAAAAGAATGAATCACAATTTCGTGCACCAGCCATTCGGCCATGCCTGGACCTTTCACTTATGTATTTTCAACGGTGGAGTTTCTACACACCATAGATTAAGGGTGTGGAGCTCTGTTGTACCTCAAGTTTCAATGCAATTACTATTATTTTCTATCCAATTTGATTTATTCCTGTTCTAAGATATTCGCTGCACTTCAACTTGATGAATGTGATGATCCGTGACACTCATCATCATTCTCACCTATGAACACGCGTGACTGACAACCACTTCCGTTCTACCTTAGACCGGGCGCATATCTCTTGGATTCCTTAATCAGAATCTTCGTGGTATAAGCTAAGATTGATGGCGGCATTCATGGGAATCCGGAAAGTCTAACCTTGTCTGTGGTATTTCGAGTAGGATTTCGGGATTGAAAGACTGTGATGAGCTTCAAACTCCTGAAGGCTGGGCGTTAGTGACAGACGCAAAAGAATCAAGGGATTCTACTCCAACCTGATTGAGAACCGACAGATGATTAGCCGTGCTGTGATAGAGCATTTGGACCATTTTCACTGAGAGGATGGGATGTAGCCATTGACAACGGTGATGCCCTACATATAGCTTGCCATGGAAAGGAGTAAGAAGGCTTGGATGAATGTAATAAGAAAGTAGAGATTCGGAAGGAACACAGCACCTCCAAGGACCTATCTGAAATTCCCACCATTGAATTACATGAGTAACTTTATCTTTATTTCTTATTTATTTTATTTATCTTTTGAATATCTAATCCAATCATACTTGAATCTGCCTGACTGGGATTTACAAGATGACCATAGCTTGCTTCATACCAACAATCTCTGTGGGATCGACCCTTACTCACGTAAGGTTTATTACTTGGACGACCCAGTACACTTGCTGGTTAGTTGTGCGAAGTTGTGAAGTTATGTTTGGACCATGGTATTACGCACCAGGTTTTGGCGCCATCACCAGGGACAATCAATTTCGAACAACAATTTAAGCATGAGTAACAATTTCGCTCACCATCTGCAAAGCGGGCAAATTGTTTATCCTGTTCTGCCTGGCGGAGTTTCTGAGGATAAGGCATCTTGGCTTTATATTCTTCAACCTTAGTTGCTGCAGGTTTATTACCTACAGAAGTGGTTGGAGAAGCCTGCTTAAGGGGGTTGTTATCAGCACTTGCATGTGTCTGATCCCTCATTGGCGTTTGAACGCCAGAACTGGGTGCTTTTTGTGCGTTTAACGCCAGATTGCTGCCCTGTTCTGGCGTTTGAATGCCAGAATTGGCTGCTGAATGGGCGTTTAACACTAAGTTGCTGCCCTTTTCTGGCATTTGAATGCCAGAATTATTCCTCTCTGGGCTCTTACTGTCCTCAAAGAGATTTTGGGCAGTAAATTTGTTATCCTCTGTCAGATGTTCCTTTCTTTGCTTCCTGTTGCTTTGAGTTGAGGCATTCAATGTCTTTCCACTCCTTAATTGAACAGCTTGGCATTCTTCTGTTATCTGTTTGGATAACTGCTATTTTATCTGATTTAATTATTTTTCTATATTCTGGTTAGCATCTTTGGTCTCTTGTAGCATCTCCTTAAATTCTGCTAACTATTTAGTTATGGAAAATAGTTGCTGATTGAGTTCAACAACTTGTTCTGGAGGACTAAGTTCAGTGGATACTGTTTTAGCCTCTTCTTTCTTGGAAGACTTACTACTTAAGTACATATGTTGATTTCTAGCAACTGTATCTATGAGCTCTTGAGCCTCTTTGATTGTCTTTCTCATGTGTATAGATCCACCAGCTGAGTGGTCTAGAGATATATAGGCCTTTTCTATAAGCCCGTAGTAGAAGATATCTAACTGCACCCATTCTGAAAACATTTCAGAGGAGCATTTCCTTAGCATCTCTCTGTACCTTTCCCAGGCATCATAAAGAGATTCAGTATCCTCTTGTTTAAAGCCTTGGATGTCCAGCCTTAGCTGTGTCATCCTTTTTGGAGGGAAATATTGATTCAGAAATTTCTCTGACAACTGTTTCCATGTTTTTATGCTGGCTTTGGGTTGGTTGTTTAACCATCTCTTAGCTTGGTCTTTTACAGCAAATGAAAATAGTAATAATCTGTAGACATCCTTATCCACTTCCTTATCACGTACTGTGTCAGTAATTTGTAAGAACTGTGCTAGAAACTCAGTAGGTTCTTTCTGTAGAAGACCGGAATAGTAGCAATTTTGCTACACCATGATAATGAGCTAATGATTTAACTCAAAACTGCTAGCTCTGATGGAGGGTATACAGATACTACTTCCATATGAAGCAGTAGTGGGGTTGGCATATGACCCCAGAGTCTTTCTGGACTGTTCATTTCCACTTAGGTCCATGATGGAGAAAGGGAGATTGTGTGAATTGTAAATAAACAATAAATATTTTTATTTTTATTAAATTTTTTTGAAAACCGAATTAAAAAATGAAAAAAAATAAAATAAAATAAATAAAAAATTGAATGTAAGTTTCGAAAATTAAGAGGAGAGAGAAAGTGGTTAGGTAGTTTTAAAAAGATGTGTCCTAAAATTAAAGATACTTGATGATCAACACTTGTAAGAAAATAAAAGAAAAAGATTTGAAAAAGATATGATTTAAAATTTTAAAGATTGAAACTTTCTTAAAAAGAAAACACCAAACTTAAAATTTTTCAATCAAACTACAAAATGGGACAAGCAATTCGAAAATTTAAAAAGAAAAGAAAAAGGATTTTGAAAAAGTTTTATAAAAGATTTTCGAAAAATATAAAAAATTTTTGAAAAAATAATTTATTTTGAAAAACATTTAAAAAGATAAAGATTTTTAAAATTGAAATTTTGACTTGACTAACAAGAAACACTAAATTTTAAAATTTTTTGACTAAGTTAACCTAAAGATTTCGAAAATTATGAGCAATTAGAGGAAAATATATTTTTTTATTTTTGAAATTTAATGAAGAAAGAGAAAAATAACAAAATAACTCAAGACACAAAAATTTTGGATCAAAACAAAGAGAATATGCAAGAACACTTTGAATGTCAAGATGAACACCAAGAACACTTTGAATGTCAAGATGAACACCAAGAACAAATTTTGAAAATTTTTAAGAAAATGAAAACACACCGGACACCAAACTTAAAAATTTTTATACTTTAGACACTAATAATTCGAAAATGCACAAGAAAAATAAGGAAAGACACAAAACAAGAAAAACTGAAGATCAAACAATGACACAAAAATTCGAAAATATGAAGGAAACAAAAAACATGCAATTGACACCAAACTTAAAACATGAAACTAGACTCAAACAGAAAACTCTAAACCAACAAAAATAAATTATTCCTAATCTAAGTAACAAGATGAACCGTCAGTTGTCCAAACTCGAACAATCCCCAGCAACGGCGCCAAAAACTTGGTGCACAAAATTGCAATCACACTTTTGCAACTCCGCACAACTAACCAGCAAGTGCACTGGGTCGTCCAAGTAATACCTTACGTGAGTAAGAGTCGATCCCACAGAGATTGCCGGCTTGAAGCAAGCTATGGTTATCCTGTAACTCTTAGTCAGGAGTTTAATAATAAAAAGAGTTTTGTTTGCAAAAAGTAAAAGAACATGAAATAAATGATACTTGTTATTTAGTAATGGAGAACAGGTTGGGGTTTCAGAGATGCTCTGCCCTCTGAATTTCTACTTTTCTACTGTCTTCTTCTCCAAACACGCATGGCTCCTTCTATGGTAAGCTATGTGTTGGTGGATCACTGTTGTCGATGGCTACCATCCGTCCTCTCAGTGAAAATGGTCCGGCTACGGTTCTCACCACAGGGCTAATCATCTGTCGGTTCTCACTTGTGTTGGAATAAGATCCATTGATCCTTTTGCGCACTGTCACTGCGCCCAACAGTCACGAGTTTGAAGCTCGTCACAGTCATCCCCTCCCAGATCCTACTCGGAATACCACAGACAAGGTTTAGACTTTCCGGATCTCAGAAATGCTGCCAATTGTTTCTAGCCTATACCACGAAGGTTATGATCTCACGGATTTGAATGCTCTGTTGTCAAGAGAAGCAGTCAAACTCGTGGATCAGGAGCCCAAAAGATACGCACTCAAGCTGTCGCCCAATGACTACGTTGAGCTCAGATAGAACGGAAGTGGTTGTCAAGTACGTGTTCATGGATTTGAGAATGATGATGAGTGTCACAAATCATCACATTCATCATATTGAAGTACGAGTGAATATCTTAGAATAGAAGCACGCGTAATTGGGTGAAAAACAGTAGTAATTGCATTAATCTATTGAAACACAGCAGAGCTCTTCACCCCACCTATGGGGTTTAGAGACTCATGCCGTCAAAGATATAATATGAAATGCTAAAATGTCATAAGTTTCTCAATGGAAGTCTAAAAGTAGTTTTTATACTAAACTGGTAACCTAGATTTACAGAAAATGAGTAACTACATGCAGATAGTGCAGAAATCCACTTCCGGGGTCCACTTGGTGAGTGTTTGGACTGAGCTTTGAAGCTTTCACATGCATAGGCCACTCTTGGAGTTAAACGCCAGTTTTGGTGCCAGTTTGGGCGTTTAACTCCAGTTTTGGTGCCAGTTCTAGCGTTTTACGCCAAAAAAGGGTTTCTAGCTGGTGTTTAACGCCAGTTTGGGCCATCATATCTCAGGTAAAGTATGGACTATTATACATTGATAGAAAGCCCATGATGTCTACTTTCCAACGCAATTAAGAGTGCGCCAATTGGGCTTCTGTAGCTCCATAAAATCCACTTCGAGTGTAGGGAGGTCAGAATCTAACAGCATCTACAGTCCTCTGTCAGCCTCTGAATCAGATTTTTGCTTAGGTCCCTCAATTTCAGCTAGAAAATACTTGAAATCACAGAAAAAAACACAAACTCATAGTAAAGTCTAGAAATGTGAATTTTGCATAAAAACTAATAAAAATATACTAAAAAGTAACTAAAACATACTAAAAACTATGTAAAAACAATGTCGAAAAACGTATAAATTATCCGTTCATCAGTCCACAAAACAGACGATAGCAGCAACCTCCTCTAATCATGCTGAAATACTCGCGATACATGAAGCTAGTCGCGAGTGTTTTTGGTTGAGGAGTCTGATTCAATATATTCTGTCATCATGTGGACTGATTGATCATAAGATAGCTCCAACTGTCCTCTTTGAAGATAATACAACACGCATTGCTCAAGTTAAGGGTGGATACATCAAAGGTGATAGAACAAAGCATATTTCTCCTAAATTCTTCTTCACTCATGATCTTCAAAATCAAGGGACAATTGATATCTATCAGATCCGCTCAAGTGATAATCTGACAGTTTTATTTACAAATTCATTCCCAAAATCCTCCTTTGAAAGATTGGTACATGAGATTGGGATGCGCCAATTTCGAGACATTAAATGATGTCGGCAAGAAGGGGAGACTGTACTTTTTTTCCTTGGTCAGGTTTTTTTTCCATTGGGTTTTTTTTGACAAGGTTTTTAATGAGGTAGTCCCATCACAAAGGATTGTGTACTCTTTTTCCTTCACTAAAGTTTTTTTCCCATTGGGTTTTCTTTAGTAAGGTTTTAACGAGGCATAATCCTAAATGGTCATCCAAGGGGAGTGTTGTGATAAAGATGGATGACCACGTACGTCTTGGGTGGCTATCTTTCTCAATACTGAAGGAAGCATTTTACAAGATAAAATCTAATAAATGAAGGTTGAAAATGAAGACACTTTACATGTATAAATAGAAGGCATCATCTGATGCATTTCACACAACAGCAATAAAGCATTCCTCTCTCCTCTTTTATTATAATATTCTTCTTATACACTGCTAGCACTTCTCTCTCTCCTTTAATTTAGATATATAAATTATTTCTATTATAGTGAGATTATTATTAGCTAATATTAATACTTGTGTTCTCTATTTAAACGATTCATTAGATCGGATATCTATATGAAAGTCCCTGAAGGACTAAAGATATCTAAACCATCCAATGAATATTCACAAGGGTTATACTCAGTCAAATTGCAAAGATCTTTATACGGTCTAAAGCAATCTAGACGAATGTGGTATAATCGTCTTACTGAGTATCTGGCCAAAAATGCAATGTTATCGCATCCACTACAGGGGAATACGTTTCTTTATAATCTATACCGGGCCTTTGTGAAAAACCTTGTGTCACAAGTTGGGCTTTGTAGCGCACAACTTCATTTTTCTCATTTCGTTTTCTCACAAATACCCATCGGTATCCAACAGGTTTTACATCTTTAGGTGTACGAACTACAAGTCCAAAGACTTCAAGTTTTGCAAGTGAGTCTAATTCAGCCTTCATGGCTTCTTTCCATTTTGGCCAATCATTTCTTTGTCGACATTCTTCAATTGATCTTGGCTCAAGATCTTTACTTTCATGCATGATATTTAATGCCACATTATATGCAAATATTTCATTGACAATTGTCTTATTTCGGTCCCATTTCTCTCTTGTAAAGACATAATTTATCGAGATCTCATCATTTTCACAATTTTCAGGTACCTGAACGTCTTCTGGCGTTAAAATTATATCAGAATTTTGGACAACTGCAGGTGTCTCTACTATGTCTTTTCCAACAGGAATAGTATTTACCTTTTTTCGCTTTTGAGGATTTTTGTCTTTGGAACCGACTGGCCTGCTACGCTTCTGGCGTGTATTTGCTTCGGTGGCAATTTGTCCAATTGGGACATCAATTCGAATTGGGGCATTTTTTGCTGGTATATAAGATTTAGTTATCCTCTTTGTATCAGAAAATTCATTCGCTATTCTTTGCAAATGTATAATCTTTTGAACTTCTAGTTCACATTGCCCTGATCGAGGATCTAAATGCATCAAGGATGATGTATTCCAATTAAGTTTCTTTTTAGGACGCTTATTCTCTCCCCCTAATGTTAAAAATTTTGATTCATCAAAATGACAATCCGTAAACCGGGCTTTAAATACATCTTCGGTTTGTATCTCAAGATACCTCACTATATAGGGAGAATCATATCCAACTTATATCCTCAATTTTATTTGGGGTCCCATTTTGGTGCGATTAGGTGGTGCAATGGAAACATATATCGCACACCCAAATATTCTTAAATGGGAAATATTTGGTTGCTGGCCAAATGCTAATTGCATAGGAGAGAACTAATGGTAACTCGTTGGCCTCAAACGAATAAGTGCTGTGGCATGTAAAATAGCATGCCCCCAAACCGAGGTTAGGAGATCTGTTCTCATAAGTAAGGGTCTAGTAATTAATTGGAGGCATTTAATAAGTGATTCTGCTAACCCATTTTGTGTGTGAACATGAGCTACTGGATGTTCAACACTTATTCCATTAGCCATACAATAAGTATCAAAAGCTTGGGAAGTAAATTCACCAGCATTATCAAGACGAATTGCTTTGATTAGATTTTCTGAAAATTGTGCTTTTAATCGAATAAATTGAGCCAGTAATCTCGCAAACGCCAGGTTGCAAGAAGACAATAAGCACACATGTGACCATCTCGAAGATGCGTCTATTAGGACCATAAAATATCTAAAACATCCACATGGTGGATGAATAGGTCCACATATATCACCTTGAATCCTTTTTAGGAATTCAAGGGACTCAAATCCAATCTTTACTAGTGATGACGTTAAAATTAACTTCCCTTGAGAACATGCAACAGAACAAAATTCACTAGTTTTAAGAATCTTATAGTTCTTTAGTGAATGTCCATGAGAGTTTTCAATAATTCTCCTCATCATGGTTGTTCCCGGATGACCCAATCTATCATGCCAAGTTATAAATTCATTTGGGCTAGTAAGCTTCTGGTTTATAATGGCATGTGATTCAATTGCACTAATGTTGGTATAATACAACCCATATGAAAGTGAGGGTAACTTTTCTAATATAACCTTTTTATTTAAATCATGAGTTGTGATACATAAATACTCATGATTTTTCTCATTCATAGTCTCAATATGATATCTATTTCGGCGAATATCTTTAAAACTCAACAAGTTTCTCAGAGACTTGGTAGATAATAGTGCATTATTTATTATAAATTTTGTTCCTCTAGGAAACAAATTGTAGCTCTTCCAGAGTCTTCTATCACATTGCCCAAGCCAATAATAGTATTAACATACTCTTCTTTTGGCACAAGATGGGTAAAATATATATCACTTTTAAGAATAATGTGCGAACTTGCAGTATCCGCAAGGTAAATATCTTCACAATATGTCATTGCCATTTTTCTTCAAAAACAAATAATAATAATAATAAAATGAGCAAAAGTACATGCAGAGTAAAAATTATTCACATGAATACTTAACAAATACATACACATATTAAACTATTCCATCATTTATCAAATAGCCAATATTTCCTTCAGAATCCTTAAAGAAAGTAGATACATCATAATGAGTGGTGGAATTTTCATCATTTGAAACAAAATTCGTTTCTTTTCCTTTGTCATCCCTTTTCAAGGATGCTTGATAAAGATCAACTAGGTGCCTTGGGGTACGACAGGTACGTGACCAATGGCCCCTTTCCACCACAACAAAAGCATTTATCCTCAATTGATTTACTTTACCCATTGTTTCTTTCCTTATCCCACTTCTGATGAAATCCTTTCTTGTGAACATAATTTCTTTTCCTTCTATAATTTTTCTTATTATCAAAATCTTTCCATTTACCTCTTCTAGAGTTATAATTTACCGCATTTGCTTCAGGAAATGGGGCGGTGCCAACTGGGTGCGCTTCATGATTCTTTAAAAGCAATTCATTGTTGCGTTCAGCAACAAGAAGGCAAAAAATTAACTCAGAATATTTTTAAATTCTTTTTCTCGATTGCTACTACAGAAGCACATTCGAGGCATGGAAGGTCAAGAAAGTTTTCTCTAACATATCGGGCTTGAGGAGGTATCACCGTTTTTTTATAATTGTACCTTTCTTCAATGTCTTTCCACAGATCTGTGAGATCTTTTAATGTGGGATATTCATTTTTCAATCATACGTCAAGATGACGATGAAGGAAAATCATAACTTTGGCTTTATCCTTCTGGGATGTATTATTTTCAGCCTTAATGGTATCTCCAAGATCCATTGGATCAAGATGGATTTTAGCATCTAGTATCCATGATAAATAATTGTTTTCAGATATATCAAAAATATTATATTCAAGATGAAAGAGTTTCGACATAATAAAAAATTGTTACCTGATATCTTCCTAAAATTTCGTTAGAGCTTCGTGCCGATAACGTGTTATAAGATAACTAAATAAATAAATAAGGAAGAGGTAACAAATAAAGAAATATAAAGAGAGAGATATTAATAGTGTAGAAAGAAAGAAGAGAATGTTTATTGTTGTTGTGTGTTTTTATTCAGAGGCTTAAGCCTCTATTTATAGGTGCACATGATGACATTTTTCAAACTACAATAAATGGAGTCATCCTTGATAAACCAAGCTACATTGGAAATGGGCATCCACATAAGATCTTATCACAACACTTGAAAATTTTTTTGTGACTGAAATAAACTAAATAAAGAAAAACAAAACAAAGGATCTACTTAAATAGAGAGACAGCCCTTTTTAAGACTACTCATAAACTCATCCCAAGGTGAAGGAAGCTCTACATGAGAAAATTGTAACTTTATCGCCATTTTTGCTATAGTATCTGCCACCATGTTTGCATCTCTCATAATCAAATGAAAGTCAACACGCTAATTCCAATGCGTGATATCTTTTATTTTGAGCACCAATGGATCAATAAACCCAAAACCATATTGGTGATTAGTAACAAGATTAAATGCTTCCACACAATCCGTCTCACAAATAACATCTCGTTGACCCACATCCCAAGATAAGAGATATCCTCTCCAAATAGCAAATAATTTCCCTTGAAGAATGCTATTACTCTTAATCATTCCCAAACACCCCATTTGCCAACTCCTATTACAAGCTCTAATAACACAAGCAAAACCAACACTATCACCCGAACCAACATAACTAGCATCACAATTAATCTTGAAAGTATCAATGGATGGGGGATTCCAAAAACCATTTAGAGTTGAGGGAAGGGACATACGTTGTAATTCAAAAATATTTCTAAACTCCTTTTCTGAAGTTAATGCCAACAAATCACTTTTTCTGGAGGTCAAGTTTCATGAGGATTAAAGATGTCATTGATCTTGAAAGATTTAAATACTGACAAATTATATTATAAAAGAAAAAATTAACTTGTAATCCTAAATAATTCATTATGTTCCTAAAAAAGTTTGAGTCTATTATGGCAAAACAAGGTTACAAGAAGACTACTTCTGATTATTGTGTATTTGTTAAACAGTTTCTTAGTAATGATTTTATTATCCTTTTGATATATGTTGATGACATGCTTATAGTTGGTCAAAAACTCAAAATACTTCTAGAATTGATATAACTTGCAATGTCATTTGCAATGAAGGACCTTGGGCTGGTAGAGGAGATTCTTGGTATAAGAACCAATCGTGATAGAAAGGAGAAGAAACTTTGGTTGTCATAGTACTACATAGAAACAATGTTGCACAGGTTTCAAATAGAGAAAGCAAAGGCCGTTACTACTCCTCTTGCGACACACTTCAAATTGAGTTGCAAGCAAAGTCCATCATGTGATGGAGAGAAGAAAGACATGAAAAAAGTTCTATATGCATCAGCCGTGAGTAGTTTAATGTATGCTATGATGTGCACAAGATCGGATATAGCTCATGCTATTGGTTGTGTTAGCCGTTTTGTTTCAAACCCAGAAAGAGAGCATTGGAATGAGATATTTTTGTGATACTTCTAATATGAAGTTGTGTTATGGAAGTGATAAGCCTATTCTAGTTGGTTACACTGACTCAGACATGGCAGGAGATATTAATTCTAGAAGATTCATTTCATGCTTTTTGATCAACTTTGCGGGTAGAACTGTATCTTGGCAATCTAGATTGCAAAAATTTGTTGTTTTGTCTACTATCGAGACCGAGTGTATTGCCATTACCGAAGCGTGCAAAGAGATGCTTTGGATGAAGAAATGTTTTAAGGAACTCGGGTTTACTCAAGAGAGGTATGTGTTATTTTGTGATGGTCAAAGTGCTATACATATTGCTAAAAACTCTACTTTTCATTTTCGATCCAAACATATTAGCGTGAGGTATCATTGGATATGTGATGTTTTGGATGCTGAGTTGTTGGAACTTGAAAAGGTTCATACTGATGAGAATAGTTCTGATATGATGATCAAAGCATTACCAAGATGGAATTTTGAAGTTTGTTGCCTAATCGCCGGATTGGTGATTACCTCCACATAATCGTGAAAGGGAGATTTGTTGGATTTTTTGGGATCCCTTCCTATGTGGAGAAAAAGCCCAAATGTTAGTATCCAAACCCATGAATAATTGAAGTGGCTGAGGTGAGTCAGGGTTGAGTGAGAGATATCTCATTTTAAAAGAAGAACACTAAACACTAAAGAGAAGAGAAGAGAAAAAGTCATTTTCGAACATATACAAAATTGTCTCTGTAAATTGGTCTCTGCAGATTCACTAACCGTTGGATCAAGCTCAAATTTGGACAGTGTATTCCACATATTTGGTTCTTTATTTTCACCGTTCGCATCTTTGATTTGAAATCTGTAGCTAGAGATATTAGCGACGCACAACAGCTCTGTTTTTGTGGTATTTTCATCTTCTTGTTCTTGTTTGTAAGATTTGAAGCTTGGGTTATTTGGCTTGTTGTATGCACATTTTGTGTAGTAATTTGTGACTCTTTTGTACCCTATTTTTCATCATAATGAAGCCATTTCCTGGCCTTGGTGGCTCGTGGTTTTTACTTCTCATATTGAGAAGATTTTTCACGTTAAAAATCTTGGTGTGTTAGCTTGTCTCTAATTTCTAGTTTATATGATTTTTCCGCTGCTATTGGGTATTATTGTGCTAGTGTTAATACTTATTGTGAGTGGATATTGTTACTCTTCTAATTCTTGAAAGTAGAGAATTGTATGTTTTATTCCTATCAATTTATTCAAGTCTTTTTTCGTTTCTTATTGCTAGTTCATTTTTCTTCAAGCTCATTAATGTTATTCTAGTTCTTATATTTTGTATTCTCATTTTTTTATGTCAATACGTATATAACTACCCACCTATAAATATATTTCTATTTTGACAATAATAAATTTATGTTTAAAAAAATTTAGAGACCAACTACAACATAAGCCAACTAAACTAATTCTCTTTAATTTTTTATTTTAAAATTTAAAAAACTATGATAGTATGTTTTTTTTAACAAACCTATTTTTTAGCTAATTGGCTGAAATTGGTGAAACCGCTAGTTTGCATAGTCAAAACTCAAAAGTAAATTAAACGAGAAAGAAATAGTACCAAATATCAATTTTATTTCTCAAAAAAAAAATTACAGTTTAGTGTTTCTTTAAGGGTGATTTAAAAAAAAAAATTGAAAACCAGTAACTCTTCAAAAGTCTTTAATGAATCATGGGCTATAGTACAGTTTAAAGAGAATGATGAAATGTATTTGCAAATATTTCGTTTTTGCCAATATTAATCAACTAATCCAGTACAAACTTAACAGTTAAGAATATTAGATTACATTGGTTAGATTTATATAGAAAAATCAATCTAGTTGCTGCCTGGCTTTACGAAATTTGACATTTTAGAAGGAGATTGACTAGCAGAATTAGAATAAATCCCTGCTGTTCATTATGTCTCATTTATCTGATAGGCCATCGTGTTCTCTCTCCATTGCTCCTTATCCAGATATTTCTCGTAGAAGCTAACTTCTTTGTTCGATTTCACAAGCAATGCAGAAGTGCTTCTAGTGCCATAACGTGTCTGAGAATGCATATAAACAAACAAGTTTCAGCTTTGCACATGCAAAACCAGCACTAAATAGAGCTAGGAACTAGGAAGCATGAAAGCACGAGGAAAGTGTTGGTTAATATTTTACCAAATCCTCTTTGACAAAGATGGAACTCATGGGGCGTTCTCGTTCTGGAGGATGAATCCCAGGTAGCTTGCTGTCCTCATCCTTAATCGTGTTTGTCATTAGTTGCTCAACCATTTCTTTGATGGGAAATTCGCTTTCACCATAGCGATCAACAAGCTCCTTGAAACTATGGCGGAGTCGTTCTGCCTGAAAAATGAGCTCTGATTTCAGTTCCAGTTAATGGTAACTTGCATAGAAGAAATTCTCAAGTACTCAGACAAAAAGAAAATATGCAATGATCTAGTTGATATAACTAACATATAGTTGAGCTACTGGGATTTTGTACAAAAAGTTCAGAAATAATTTGAAAATCTTGCCAATCTGTGTGGATTTCTCAGTAACTACAATTACACAACAACAATTCAACTGTTTATTACCTTGGGCCAAGGAGCATCCAGGGCTGCATTTGTCAAGACATGAATTCCTGGTGTTACAGAAAAATAACCTGGCTTAGGCCTATTGAAGACATAAACCATGGTTGAGCTGCAAATATCAACACAAACTAGATTGAAGCCATTATATACATGTGCCTCTTCAACAATTTGCTCTGCAAACTCCTGAGGACTCTTCTTACTCTGTCATGTTGCAGTATTTTCATTTGTTATTTCTATAAATAAATATGTTAAGATTACGCGATGTAAATATGTAATGGATGATATAAATAACTGTTTAACTGTTATGATTTCCATACATCATTTCAGGTGTTTGTGTTGACATACTGCATGTAAATGGCATAGCATAAACATTGGCAGCACTGTAACTTAATCTCATCAGAGTTAATTAGGAAGAATGCTTAGTCAGCAAGTTGGTTAGCATGGTTAGAAAACGTGAACCAAGATATTTATTCTATAGCTAGCTAGATTAGATGGTAGTATAACTAGTTAGTTCCCTTGTACATTTCAGTTTTCTAGTTCATCACTCTATGAATCTAAGAGAATTATCTCTCGCAAGCTCTATTTTTCTCGGCTTCTTCTTGCACTCATGAACTAAATCACCAACATTTCCTCAGTTTGCGTAAGATATATAAATGAAGTTATTAGATTATGTTTGAAATTGGTACCATATGAAAATAGTCACATGAATTTGCAAAGCAACAAGATCTTAAGAAACAAAGTAACAAACAGATGGAGTGTGTGACCTGAAGGAATCGCAGAGGCAAGTCTCCCCTGGTCTTGGGTTCCAGAAGGCTTTCAACTTCCCTGAAATTGGTGAGGAAAGCTACCCTTCCATCTCTGGTGGAGCCCAACCATGTGCCACCGCCGAGCTCATCCCTTCCGCCCAATATAATGTCGCCGGCCCACCATCCTAACGGCTCTGTGGGCCTGTCAGCAATAAACAAATGGTTTTCGTTAGTCACCCAAGTTAAAATCAATCACATGTTTGTTACAAAAAAAGGAACCAACACAAGCACTCACCGGTAATAGAATTCGTCCCGGTTGTGTAAGAGAATGAAGGGGTATTTTGTATGAGCTTGCCACATGAACACTGCGATACACATGCCTCTGAATTTCCCTTTGTTGAAACTCACATCAGCTGCATCCAATGCTTATTTAACAATAACATCATCACCTGCAATTGTGATAATTTCTTATTAAAAAAAAACAAAACAAAAACAAACAAGATAATTGAGTTCAGTAATTCGATTGTGAAACTGACCAGTGTTTAATTTGATACTAAGATAAAATCAATTTCCGAAAAAGTACCAAAAGAAAAAAGCATACAGATAAAATAGTAAGATAATTTCATATTTGCTTCAGGACAATTCAGATAACCAGTAATTAACCTTATCCAGCTCCAATCCATCAAAAGATTTAATTTGCGAAAAGCATCACTGAAAAATCAAGCTCCTAGTCGACGTTGATTTTATAGAAAATTAACATAACATAGATCATAAGCTTTCATGTAAAGATGTCCTTTGGCGCACACATATTTCGAGTATTGATCAAATTTCAAGCTTGAAACAATCAAATGTTCATAATATTGACTACAATTTCCAGATTAACAGAGTCATTAATAAACTGAAATAAGTTAATTCAGAAAAGGAATTAGATGAAATGAAGTATTTGCATATTGTAGATACCGAAGTAGATGTTGAAGAGGTAGCAGGAGGTGCGTGTAATTGGTGGAACGCTGAGAAGAGATCAATAACTCAACGTTGAGAAGGGACACGAATTATTGGAATCTGGGAACAGACTTTACTTGGCCACATCCCTTTCCTTCTTTTTCCTTGGATTTAAAGAGTATTTTTTTACTTATTTAATTTGAACATAGAAATAATGTATAAAGAAAGTCTAATACTAGCACTTCTATTAAAATTTGGCGAACATTTAATTTGTAAAAGAAAAGTAAATAATTCTACATCTTTAAATATAATTTCACACTATTAAAAATATTAATAATGACTAATTAATGACCACAAATCATAAAACATATTGTCCCCAACCACTGCTCTCAAGTAAAATTGTGTAAGATATTCATTTATTTAATAATACTCAATAACCAAATTAATTATCTAACCAAATTGGTATAGCCTAATTTACATACACGCGCCATTATTTTTAATTAACTTTTGACTAAACTTGCCACTATATATAGTTTCCTTTTTTCTACAGATTTTTTTTCTTCAAATTTTCTCTGTCTGTATTTTCTGCGTTCACTTCATTCTCTTTTTTTTCTGTGTTATGTTTATTCTCTGTGATCTCTGCGGTCTGTTCGTTCACAATCAAGTCTCTTTGATCTGATTTGAAGATTTGGATTAAATTTTTTTAAAATCAAGCAGTGAAATCTAATTTGATTAGGTATTTCGTTTTCGAAGACAATGAATGATGCAAGTCCAGACTATCAGTTGAACTAGGACGAATTGGATTATTCTTTTGAATCGGTTCAAGAGGATGAGATTTGATTCGAACCTAGTTATTAATGGAGTTCAATAGTAGTTGATGCTTCTGTAGTTGAATGATTTTATTTTTGTTTGTGAAAATTGATGTTCATAGTTGAAAGTTTGAATTTGAATGTAACATAAGAGTTTTGAATTATTATTTCGGTGAATCTGTTTCGTTCCTAGTTTCGGTGCATTATAAAGACAATTTGGTTTAATGCAGAACTGCTTTCAGTGTTTTTTGTAGTTTTTGTGTGATTTTGATGAGCAGTTTGTGCCAAAGGTTGGGATGACTTTTAATACACTTGAAGAAGCTGAAAAAATCTACAAAGATTATTCTAAATTTGCAGGTGTTTTTACCAAAATTAGCAACACAAATAAAAAAAAAGAAACAAAATTAAGAACCAATTGATTACATGTAACAAAGAGAAAAAATGGAAATCGAACATATCTCTAACTAAGAAGACAAATCCCTCGACTAGTTTTAAATTGTACTGCAAGAATTTATATACATATATTGAAGGAAGTTGTTGTTTGGGTTATTTTGTAGGTTGTTTTGCATTATTCACATCCATGCTGTCCAAATCAAGCAGAGAAGTTTAAACAACACAAGCACTTAAGCATGTTTGTACGTCGTATAATTGAGAATAATGATGAAGTTGGAATTAGACCAAGTAAAATATATCAATCATTTGTCTCAGCAGTAGGGGATCATCATGAATTAAGTTTTATTGAGAAAGATGTGTGAAATTATATTACAAGAGAAGTCCGTAATATTTCTGAACTAGATGATGCCAAAGAATTTAGGAAATACTTATTAAGAATGAAATAGAAGAATCATAACTTCTTTTATGAGCTTGAATTTGAGGTTGATCACTCAATCAAAAATGCTTTTTGGGCTGATACAATAAGTAGGGATGCTTGTGCGTATTTAGGAGATGATGTTTCATTCGATACCACTTACAATACAAACAAGTATCTTTGCTGTTCTGGTTTATGTGATTTGTGAAATAACTTTCGGTGCATATCAGACTCTTGTTTTGGTGCAATCCTGATTTTGTTTCTGCATTTTTTTACTTTAGGTATAATTGATTTTTGGTTCTTTTATTGGTGTGAATCACCATGGTCATTCTACACTTTTCGGATGTGCTCTGATGCAAAATGAAGATATTTAATTATTTAAATAGTTATTTGAATGTTGGCTTCGTTACATGGGTGCAAAGGCTCCAAAAGGCCTTACCAATCAATGTGCATCGATACAAAGGACTATTGAGAGTTGTATGCCCAGAACAATTAACAGGTGGTGCATTTGGCATATTATGAAGAAGAGCTCACAGAAATTAAATGGCTACAAGGGACATAAAGAAATAGAACAAGAGATGAGTCATGTTGTTTGGAAATCTTTTACAAAAGATGCATTTGATAGAAATTGGAATGATTTTCTTATGAAGTATGGTGTTGGAGATAATAAGTGGCTTTCAGGTAAGGATGGCTTTATTATAATTAATTGGATATTTTTGTGTTTTGCTTCTGTAATAAAGGTGCAAAATGGTATACGTTTTGGTGCATTCGCATTCTGATTTACGTATGTCATCATTTTTTAGAGGTTTTTGAAGATGATCATTTATGGATCCTAATTTATCTTGATCACCATTTTTGGGCTGGGATGAGAAGCACAGAAAGGAGTAAGAGCATGCATGCATTTTTTAACAAGTTTATGACGCGCAATAGCTCATTGATCCAATTTGTGAAACAATATGATAATTATCTATGAAGTAGAGAGCAAAAAGAGAGAGAATCTGATGCTACAGATTTTTATGCTGGGATACCTTGTGCAACAAAATCATCAATAGAAACTCAATTTCAGCATGTGTATACTCATGAAAAGTTTAGGAAAGTTCAAGCACACTTTAGAGGAAAGGTGAATTGTATCACAAAATTAACGGAGTTTGTCCTAGGTTTTACAGCATATGAAGTTGTAGAACAGGTTTCAAACTCAAAATTTAATAAGTTTGTGGTTACATATGATGCAATATCACACGAAGTAAAATGCCAGTGCTTCTTAATTATTTGAGTCAAGTGGTATATTGTGCCATTATTTTCTTAGCGTGTTAAGCTTTGGGCGAATGGATAAAGTGGCACCAAGATATATATTAGAACGATGGAGTGAGAATATAAAGAGGGGGCAAACACATATCAAGAGCAGCCACAATAAACCTTTATTAGAGCCAAGAAATAGGAGATTTGATGATTTGGTGTTTTGGTCACACAATATTTGTAAATTTGTATCAGAATCTAAGGAGTTGACCATGATTCTGTATCGCGTATATGATAATGCGATGGTTGAGATGCAAGAATAAAAAGCCAAAAGTAAAGAAAAATATTTGTTATCACACGAAGATACTTCGTTGGAAGATATTAACGAGCTTTAAAACCCGCCACGTGTGAGAACAAGAGGACGTCCCAAAAATAGATTGGGATCGAATACTACAAAACAGATTGCAAATACTTCAAAGAAAAAAAAAAGCTCTAAGTGAGGTGAAATTGATGTGCTTTAATTAGGTAAAATAGTCTTTTTGCATGTTAATAATTGTGCTAATACATGATTTACTTTTTAAGTTGAACTTTTTAGACGGTGGAACAGTGGTGCAGTCAAATTCCAGCTTTTATCATGGACAGATTATGAATTATCAATTTAGAGATTCAATACAATAAAGATTTGTCGGTATTTAGTTGATTTAGTTTTGGTGTTTTGTTGTAAGCATTTCGGGGCAATTCATTCATCCATTCAGATTAATAGAATTTTAATACAGTAAAGACAAGTCCATAGAAATTTATCAAAAACTTTGTAATAAATATTTACAAAGATATAAAGGGTGTGTTTGTTTTAAATATATAATACACAGACAATTCAATGCTTAACCTGTATAGAAAGTATGAACAATTTACAACATTTAACCTATACACTTTTTATATCTACTGATGAAAATTTACAAAAAAAATGTAAGCATTCTCTATGTTTATTTAAATAATTTTTGGTGTTCCGTTTAAGCATTTTCGGTGCAATTCTAATAATGTTCTTCTTTTCTGCAATTATTTGAACCTGAATTCATTAGAATTAACAGGATTTCAAAATAGTAGAGACAATTTCATAGAAGTTTAATATGGCAAAAGAATTTATCAAAAGCTTGGATCGAATATTTACAAAGATGCAAAGTATGTAATTGTTTTAACTATACAGTACACACACAATTCAGTACTCAACCATTTTAGAAATTCATAATAATTTATAACATTCAAACTATCTACTATCAATATCTCCTAATGAAAATTTACGAAAAGGACTTGATAAGGCAGCGGAAGGCTTTCAGAGTCTTATGGCTTCAGATTCAGCAATTGTTTTATCTCTCAATTGATTTATTTCATCAAAGAGAACAATCAAAGCATATTCTCGCCTGAAACCATCAACTTCTTCCTATAATTGACTCAATATTATTAATCTGTGTTAATTTAGAAGTAGAAAAACCAACTACGTTTATTGTTACTTACCTGTTTCCAATTTTTCCATGCATATATATTTCTCTTTTTTTTTCTTTTTGGATCGATTATTTCCAGCCATTTTATTACATATATTCCGTAGTTCCAGCTGATAAAAAATTAAACAACACAGTAAAACAAATTTAATACGACATTAACAGAACTAACTTAGGTTGGTCGAGTGGTCAGCTCACTCGTCCGCTTAAGCAAGTGTCAGGGTTCGAATTCTGCATTGTGCATGCAGAAACACATTGGCCAGCGACAGATCCTTAAATGGTAAGGATCAATACCTTGTTTATTGACCACTAATGGTAATATATGGCACTTTAATGCCCTCTGGATTGTCTACCAAAAGTTTTTCTCCGACTGACAAAAAATTATTCATTTTTGTGCTATCTTCATTTGGAGATTCTTTGTGGATAGGGTCAAGCACATAAATTATTTTCTTTTTCACATCCGCAATCCACAACGACCAATGTCCACTATGGCAAATTGGAGCAAATAGGTGAAGTTTGGACAAATAGGATAGTTTTTTAGTCTAAATAAAATTGAATGAAAGAATTATTTAAAAAGTTTTAGAAATAAAAACTTAAAAATAGATGGGATGCTAGCTTATTCTTATCTAGAAAAGGGAGGTACTCCTTATATACATTGACACTGTAGGCCTTCTTAGTTGCTGGATCAATATACTTGTCCTTAAACTTCATCAACATATTATTTTGCACCAAAATAATCACCTTTAACACACAATATATTTACAAAATGCACTGACATTGAGGTTAAAGTTTAATGGTAGCAGAGCTTACCACAATATTCGATGGGATGCAGTATATGAGTTCTTCAAATCCTTTACATTTTTCTTGTTGAGAATTTGACACACTGCGGAGATCACCTATGAAAAAAGCAAATAACCCAAATTTATTACATATATGACACGATAACTCATAAGAAAAATCATTAATGTTATAAAAGAAGAAATGATCACATTTTCTATATATTCTTGTGGTATTAAAATTGCAAAGTAAAATCTATTTCCCACCAATTCAGCTTCAAGGTTGTACTTGAACATAACTTTCCATTCATTGTTGTTGTCATCCCTATAAGTCTTGATAATTGTTGCCCAATAATAATTTTTTTTAAGCTCTTTTGTAATTTTCTTTTTCTTGAACAGAGTCTTGATCTTTTCAAGGAAGCTCAGATTTGGCTGCACAACTGGTTGTGGACTTGTCTCCTTAGCATATTTGAAAGCTAATGTGACCCGAGCATCCATAACCTCAACCAAATCTTCAACCAACAGTGGGTTCTCTTGGTTTCCAATTGCTTGAAATTTTCCACTGTTGGTTGGTGGTTGATCCTCTTGGGTGAGTGTAACTTCATTGCTTGATTGACTAATGCCAAGGTCAAAGAATGATGTACCAAAATCATCATTTAATGTAGCATTAGCAATAATCAACAGGCTAGTTTTATGATCTTGAGCCGGTAGAGGATTGCAGGATGACACATCAAATATTTAAGAATATTCCGAAACTATTATAAGAGAAATTTATTAATTAGAACTTATGCGTTAAGAGGAACTTTATGTTGAGTTTCCTTTGTGAGAGCTACCTCAGGAGCTTCTTGATGTGGTTGTGGAGGGCTGTAGAATGAGATATAAAATTGTTTAAGAAAGCAACAAAAAAATTATGCACCGAAGAGGAATTTAAGTTGAACTTACGCATTAACAGGTTCTTGTGGAAGAGATTCTTGTGTTGGAAACTGCGGATCAGGTTTTTGTTTAGTATGTGGATGGCTGAAGACAGAGATTTCTATTGAAGGAGCAATTGCTCGGAGTGGCACTCTAATGAAGATAAACAATAAAGAAATTAATACGCAGTAAATATTAACAATTTTCGGTGCAATTTATTAACTCAATGATTGAAAAAGAAAAATAAATTGGATACTCACATATTAAGTGTAACACCCCAATTACCCTAAACTTTACCTCTAGCCGTAAATCAAAGGTTAATCAAAGCTTACGACAGTTCTAAGACTTACACACACACACACACACACACACACACACACACACACACACATATATATATATATAGAGAGAGAGAGAGAGAGAGAGAATGAAGTAATATATTCTAGAAGCCTGATGAAGGATTGAACTCAAAAACAGAATTACGAAAGCGCGGAAACGATCACATGAGCTAACGCATAAGGTACAAGGTATAGGTATAAGAGAATAAACATATATAAATATAAGAATATAATAATCATAGAGAACTAGCCGCAGCTTGCGGAGTTTAAGCCGACTAGTTACAAATAGACAGATACAGAGTTTTAGAATTAAAAACAGCTTATACAAGCTATCTCTCAAATAAGCCTCTAAGGCCATAAAGATAAATATACAAAAGATGAGAGTATACTATGACAAAAGTAAAATAGAAACATACAAATAAAGAACCATACTCCGCTCTGTCACCATATCCGCAATTTCAGCAAGGTGAATTATGACCTGCATCTGAAAACAACAACAAAGTATGGAATGAGAACCAGAGTTTCTCAGTATGGTAACCGTCCCCAATGATGTAAGATGTAAGGCTCTGGGACGCCGAAGGCAATCCTAGAACTTCACATCACATACTGATATTCAAGTTTAGAATAAAATAAATAAATATATATAAAGAACTTAAACCATAAACCAGGGTTGTCTAAACCTAGGGGAATTCTAACTAAAACTGTTCACACTGCTGTATTCCACAGCCGTCGCCAACCTAACCTCCGTGCGATTCCATCGCCACCGCCTACCTAACCTCCTCAGCACCAGACAATCACAATACAAATGCAAGCAAGTAAAACACAAGTAAAAGCATGTAGAGCAAGTAGTTCAAGTAAGCAAATAGGCATGTTATTCATTTAGGCATACAATTACAAGTCGGCAAAGCATACAAACATATAGAAAATGCACATGATGAATGTCTATCCTATTGGCTTGTGATATCACTTGTCGGTCCATAAATGCCAACCCGACACATCCTTTCGGATGTCGCTTTTCTGCCGCACCCACGAATATAGTGTCGGGTACACTCTATTGACCCACGGATATAGTGCCAGGCACACGCTATTTACCCACGTATATAGTGCCGGACACACTTGCATGCATAACCCAAGGATATAGTGCCTGGCACACTCTTGTAGCAGAAAATATTATCAATCATAATTCAATCCCAGGGATATTCTACCCTGCACACTATCATACTTAACCCAAGGATATAGTGCCTAGTACACTCTCATTATTAAACAAGATCATCATTCCTCTTTGAGTCTTCAACTCATCATAACCATCATCAATTCATCACTTTCATTCTGAGCTCATTAGTTCATCAATTTCCCAATTCATTGTCAACAACCACCATATGCACCACTCTTCTTTCCCTCTCCACTAACTCTTCTACAATACGCCAGAAACCCAAACCTCCATTTGCTAGCTTTTCAGAGAAAAACCCAAATCAAACCCCCTAGGACCTTTTCCATGTTCTAGTACCCAAAAATAAGTCAAAGAGTCTTAAAATGGTGTTATAGAAGCTTACAACCTTGTCGGGAAGGTGAAATACTTAAAAATAAAGTTTAAAATTATGAAACAGGGCGTGTGCGTCCGTACAGCGTGCGGACGCCCAGGAAGATTTTGAAAGTGTGTGTACGCATAGGCACTAAAATTTTTAAAGTCTGTTCACTCGCACAAGCTGTGCGAGCGCCCCTAACAGACGTACCTTCTTGACTTGTGCGTGTGCACAGGGCTGTGCGTCCGCACAGGTCGTAATTTCTCATTGATGTGCACGCGCACAAGTTGTGCTAACACTGCAAGCAGTAAGCCTTTCCCTGCCTGTGCATACGCACAGGTCTGTGCGTTCGCACAGAACATGATTTTTGCAGGGTTGTGCGTGTGCACCAGGCCGTGCGTGCACACATATCAGAAAATCCTGAAATTCTGCAACTTTGCAGAATTTTAGATTTTTAATACCAAATTTGAATGATCATAACTTCCTCTACAAAATTCCAAATTTCACAAACTTTATATCAATTTAAAGGGTTTTCAAACATCTTTAATTCTAGGCAAGTTTCATCAGATTTTGAAAACCGAGGCAAAAGTTACGATCAGACAAAGTTCATCAAAAACTAACTTTTACCCAAAATCTCACAAACTCAATTTTTGACGAAACCTCAAACCAATACCAATTCAATTACATATCAACCATACTAAAATAGTCCAAAATTCATACAAACACTACCTCAACTATTTCCTCGCTCACACAACCTTCTAAGCCATCCAACAATTCTAAATCCAATCTAATTCACATTTTCCAAATTTTCATTAACCTTATTAACATCAACATGACTCCTCACCACTTCGATCATCATTCAACTATACCACATCCAATATTTAATATCTCAAATTATCAACCCCTTCAACACTCATCAATCCAAACATCAAATATAAAACACTAAAATCAATCTTCCACCAACACCTTCACCAATCATCATTCTTTCACTATCAATCTTCATCAACAACCTCATTCATGCTTTGTACCAAAAATCAACAATATACACTCATTCAAAATTCAATATACCTCATATCTCAATATCATTATTTACAACATTTACAAAATTAATTCATCAAGCATCATCAACCAACTAACATCAACAACCACTATAAATCCTCATCAATTCCAACAATTTATCACCAAACAATAACTAATACTAACCAACATCATAATACATCATTAGCACTAATAATCCTCAACAATCACCATCATCATACATATACCACAACAACCACATTTTCAATTCAATCCTATCCTATGGGCCACTAGCCTAAGTGTCCATGAACATTACATATTACATAAAGGAAACCAAAATCATACCTTGGCCGATTCCCAAATGCACCAAATACCAAAACGAAGCCACCAAACTTGATCCAAAGCCTCAACCAACTCCAACAAATACCAAGACTCAAATTAACAACACATATATCACCAAAATCAAAACCTAGAAATCACAAAACAACCAACTTAGAGGGTTTAGTGAAACCTTACCTTACCCAATGAGATTAAGGAAAAAATTCAATATTTATCCGCTACTAGAGATCACCTAAACAAGCAAAACCACAAAACTTGCTCAAGAACTAAACCCAAAATACGCAGAAACTTAGGGCAGAAAATTGGGGAGTGAGCTTCAAGTTCTTACCAGAAAAACTTAGATAAAAAGAAAGAGCTCGTCGAGAGCTTCACGTGGCCGCAAATGGCTCATCAATCGGAGCTCCGTAGCTCAAGTTACAAGCAAGAGAAGGTGAGGGTGAATAGTACTCTTTCTTCTCCCTCCCCTCTCATTGCAGCTGCGCCCCTCTTATCAAATGAGCGCATGAATGAGCTGAAAAGCTCATTAAGTGAGCTTATATATGTTGGACTTGGGTCCGGTTTGGGCCCGGTCCAATTCGTTAGTGTTTTTGGTCCGTTTGGCCCACTTTGAGACAAAACCTTTAAGATTAGTGTCCGATTTTCGATTCTAAAATATTTTTATCCTTTCAAAATAATAAATCACTTTTTAAAATATTATTTTCCAAAATACGTGGTACTGGATAGACTAGAGCCAGTACTATTAGCTTAAGCTCCAGTATGCATTTTCACAGAAACTTTTCGAAAGAAAATACAGTTTTCAACTCAGAAAAATTCACTGAAATCAAATTTCACATTTATATTTTCAAATTAAAACTTCTAAAATTTGAATCTATTCCATGCACTAAAATTACTTTATTAAAATAATTTTACATGAAAACGCAGGTTCTTACATTAAGTGATTTAGATTGAGAATATTTTCGCAGCATAAGCATTTGATCTTCGGGGTTAGTCCCAAGATTAATAGTTGTATGACTCATACTAAATAAAATATGGTGTCATTTAAATACACAAAATTAAATGAAATAAAATTAAGTCAAAATAATATAGTTCAATACTTTACTCATTTTTAGATTTTGGTGAATCTTCCATCCTTTTCTGCAGATGGAATTCTTTCTCTACTGTTGTTTGTTTAACCAAGATATCTTTTGAAACAGAATTGGCATAATCCACTGTGTCTTCTTATATGTTGAACTTAAAATACATTGAAATCATGTCAAAAAGTACCTCAATCATTGAACAATAACAAATTTTTGCTATAAGTAAACTTACATAGTTGCAAGCTGCAAACTCTTTTTTTTCTTTTTTTTCCATGCCTTTTTTTCTTGAGAATAATCTTGGAGGAATTTTTTTCTAAAAAAATATATGGAATTAAAAAGAATATTATTGTAGTACAAAAAATAAAAAAATGATAAGACAAAGAGACATTATATTAGATCACTTGGTGCATTAACAGACCTCTGAAAACTTGACTGTGTTTGAAACACAGGATGATTTTTTACTTGACAGATTTACAGGTGATACTCTAAGGACAAAATAAACATTATGCAGTAAAACTAGAGTAATTACATCAGCTTTTAAAAAATTTTAGCAAAGAAACAAAATAAGGTATCGAATCTTACGTTTGTGAAGACTAATAGTGAGCTTTTGTCGAGTCGTGCCCACTTTTTGGTTGTTCAGGGTGAACAAGCTTTCTCTTTTTTAGGGGTGTTGTCTTTTTTGGAATATATTTGGTTTTCGCCCGCATATTGGAAAAGAAAAGTATCATGAGGTAAATAATCATAAGAAATATTTAAAAAATACCAAAAATTAATACATACTCTCCTGCAGGCTTATCATTTTTTTCTTCAACCTTCTTTATGTTTTTTTTTTCTCAATTTCTTCGCTTCTGACAATACATACAAAAAATTCTATTTATAAAAAAAAATTGATGAAAAAAATAGAACATAGTATTACAATAATAGTATCTTACTCATCATCTAATTCAGTCTCTTTTTGGAAAGATGAATCCACAATAACATGCTTTCTCTTTTTGGATTCCATCCTTAAAAAGTACAAACACATGAGATAAATAAATAGAATAATTATTTACAAAAGATACCAAAAAGTAACACTTACGTCTTTGCCAATCTTACAAGTTGTTTTTTTTTTTTCTGGTGTCTCCTCCGAATCATATTCAGAATCAGACTCATCTTCAGAAGCACTTTTACTTTCTGATGATGATAGAAGTTTCGGTGTTTAGTAAAATAAATTTCGATTCATTGATGTTTTACTCATATAATATTTTTTTTTGATGAAAATGAGGGTTAATTTCTTATTTGTGTTATTTTTTATTGAATAATCACTTTTGGTTTTTTAAATTAGCTTTTGCAATTGTGTTGTAGTAAACAGTTTATGTGCTTATTAAAATACATTTTGACTTATTTCTGACTGAATTTTGGTTCATTTGTATTTTTGTCACTGTTGAGATTTGATAAATACATTTAATTTATTCAGTGTGAACCTAAATTCATTCAACTTAATAGGATCTTAACACAATCGATACATTTTCAACAAATAAATGAAAAGGAATTTAAGAAAAAAGATTTATATATTTATATATATATATATATATATATATATATATTAACATTTATAATTCCTTACAAAATAGTGTTCAAGAATGTTAATAGAAATTCATTATAATTTAGAAAATTGATCCTATTTACTTTTTATATTCCAAGATGAGAATCTACAAAAAGGACTTGAGAAGCAGATGATTTTAAGATTCTTATGTCTTCAAATTTCTTGATGACTTTGTCTCTCAATTTATTTATCTTGTCCAAGAGAATTGTTGGACCGTATTGATACCTAAAAGCATCGACTTATTCCTATAATTGAAAGAAATTTATTCATATGAATTAAAATAAATTAAAAAATAAACTGAAATGAACTAAGATATGAACCGAAATTACTTAAAAAATAAAAAAATTGGTGAATACTTAACAAAAACATGAATTGAACCTTAATTAATTTACAAATGAACCGAAATTAATTCAGATTTGAACAAGTAGTAAAAAAGATTCAATCATTAATAAAAACACATTAAATATATACAACTGACAAAAATCAAAGCTATAACTACTAAATAAGCACACATGAACAAGTTTAGCAAAGTCAAGCCAAACGAAACCAAATGAACCTCAATTAAACTAAGAAATGAACCGAAATTATTTAAGAAATAAAAAATTTGGTCAATACTTAAATAGCAGCATCAAGTAAACCTCAGTTAATTCACAAATGAATCGAAATTAGTTCAAATTTGAACAAGCAATAAAAAATATACAATCATCAATAAAAATATATCGAATTCATTTTTGAATCCAAATGAACTTCAATTAAACTAAGAAATGAACCGAAATTATTTAAGAAATAAAAAATTCGGTCAATAATATCATCAGCATCAAATGAACTTCAATTAACACACAAATGAACAAAAATTAAATCAGATTTGAACAAGCAGTCAAAAAGACCCAATCATCAATAAAAACATATCGAATTCATTTCTGAATCAAAATGAACCTCAATTAAACTAAGAAATTAACCGAAATAACTTAAAGAATAAAAAATTTGGTCAATACTTATCAACAACATCAAGTGAACCTCAATTAACACACAATTAAACCGAAATTAGTTCAGATTTGAACAAGCAGTCAAAAAGACTCAATCATCAATAAAAACACGTCGAATTCATTTATGGATCCAAATAAAACTTAATTAAACTAAGAAATAAACCGAAATTACTTAAGGAATAAAAAATTTGGTCAATACTTATCGGTAGCATCAAATGAACCTTAATTAACACACAAATAAACCAAAATCAGTTCAGTTTTGAACAAGTAGTAAAAAAAGACTCAATCATCAACAAAAACACGTCTAATTCATTTCTGGATCCAAATGAATCTCAATTAATCTAAGAAATAAAGCTAAATTATTTATTAGAACCAATAAATTAACAACACAGTTTCATTAGATGCCCTAGTTACAGAAAAACAAGAAAATTTGAATTAGAGAAACTCGATCTACTAAATGAACGAACTCGATCCACTAAACCCTAAATCGAACTAATAGAAATGTGAGAAATGCAAGAAATGTAAAGGAAAAAACTGAACATAATGAACACATAGTTTTATAAGTACCTTGAGGAATCTTTATTGTTCTTTTTATGTATTTTTGTTGTTGATCTCAAATGCACCACCGGATTTTGTAGTAGTTTCCTCAAAGAATTCGAAAAAATTTTTGAAAGATTTTGAGAGAGATTTTAAATTCTTTTGTTGCAGTTTTGAGTAGGAGATATGAACGGTTTTTCATATTAGAGCGCGAAGAGATAAGTAATGTTTTCTAGGGTTTCAGGTGCGTGTACACTCTCTTTTAATGAGGGTAATTTTTGTTGGTGTTGGACCTATTTGGTTGGAGTTTGATGGCAATAAGACTTGGATATGTAGTAGATCTGTTTAATTATAACATCAATTTTATAGAATTTTTCTAGTCAATTAGTCTTGTCCATAGTTGTAAGAACTGAACCGTTGATTGAACCAGTCAAGTTATTAGTTCACTAGTTTATTAATTCAACCGATAAGTTGCTGGTTGAACCAATAGAACTGGTCTTACGTAAATAAAAAATATAAAATAGTCGAAAGTGTAAAATTAAAATTTAAAAGAATCTTTACTAATATTTTAAAAACAATCAAATTTCAAATTATAATCAACAAATTATAATCCAGTTATCATTAAATGAATATATAAAATTCTAGTATCTTTTTATGATAAATTTTTTTATTTTGTTTTGATACTAAAATAATTATTTTTTATTTCAATAACTAATTAATTAATTTATATTTGTTATATTATTTTTATTAAAAAATAATATTTAATAAATATCATAAAATCATAAAAAGAATAATGATACTGTAGTTAATAAAAATGATATTTTTATTTATATGTTTAATAAAATTTATATTAATAATTATGAATAATAAAAATATAATTAATTTAAATATAAGTAAATATAAAATTAAAATAATATTAATAAAATTTTAATATATTTTTATTATATAATTAATAATTAGCATATAAAATAATAAAAAATATAGTTCAGTAGCAAAAAAAATGATAACTTTACTCTATAATTAATAATTAACATATAAAGTAACAAAGAATAATATCTTTATTATTATTATTGTATTTTCTTACAACACTAGTCTTGTCCCATGAGAAAAAGTGAGAACTATAGCTTTACTTTCAAGTCTTATTCTTTTTTTTTTTTTTTAATTTTTTTCCTCAATCAAACAATAAAAAATAATTATTTTTATTCTCATTTTCTTTCTTTCTTTTTCTTTTCTTCTATTTTCTCTTCAAACAAATATAGGCTCAGTATCTCTTATTTTACACCATCTCCTCCAGGTGCGCGATACTTAACCTTGAATCTCTTTTGGCATGTAGATCCTTCTCCTGCACCTGTTATTTTTAATTTTCACTTTGTTTCTTGTCTAGACTTGCAGCACAAAATGAGTACGTCAAACTCAAAAGGTAAAACTTTTAGGGTTAGTTACTTAGGTTGACATAAAAACAAGATCCTTTTTTTTTACAAATTTTACCTTTAACTATAAATATTCTTAAGTTTAACTCCTAATAATATATGAGAATGGGGATGTCCTGGTGGCCCAGTAGAATTAATTTTCTTTTTTCCAAAACTAACTTCATCTAATTCAAATTTTGCAGTGAACTTCATTGCAAGTAGTTCTGGAGTTGTAATAGAAAACATAGCTCCATTGAAAACCGTGTCCGGTCCTACAACAAATTTTCCGGGGGATGAAGACATTCAACCACTTTCAGGATGCCCATTCTATCATGTGATTATTTCAAAATCACATATTTATCCTGCTTTTAGCATGGTAATCCCATATTTTTTGTTACACACAAATATGTTATTATTGCATTTGCCTCTCTAATATAAAGACATCTTATTAAGATGTCAAATGGCCATAATTAGGTATAGTAATATAAATGTACGTCTTAGACAAACTCAACTCACATTCTCACCATGATTGTGAGTTCAATGATGGTGAGGATGTGAGTCATGTTGGCGTTATGCAACGCGAAAACCTAAAAACTATTTGTCTGGATTTGGAGTGGATAAATATGACAAAGGTTTTGTGTATTTATTTTGTTTCGTATAGCAAGTCGACATACACTTCTGTGGCATGTCATTAGATAGAGTGTGAGATTCACATAAAAGGAATCACACACCCCAATCAGCAACGGAGAGATGTATGTTGGCTTAATGTACAAACAAGGCCAAAATAAGTGCAAATATTCAAATAAAAAGATGCACAACTTTACACATAGAAAGGCATAAGGTAACAAAATTCAACACTAGACCAAATTTCACACATGTATTTTGGTGAAACATAGATGAACAGTGTTTTAAAAGTTACTTCCTTGTTTCAAAGTTACATTTCTTTGTGTACTATACTGGAAATTTGCTTCTTTACTCACTGGAAATTTGCTTCTTTACTCTGCCTTAAGAAGCGTTGAGCTCAGACAAGACAACGTAATGTTTATGTTGGAGACCAATATTGATAATATTATTTCACACTGTTAGAAACAAAACTATGTTTTTTCTGAAATGCTGGGGTAGAATTATTTACATCTTGTATTGTTGGTATGTAGCCGGTTTCAAAAGAATTAGCACTTCCTTCAGCTGTAGTCCCAGCTATTCTCAAGTATGGAAGCAAGAGCTGGGACATACAGTATTGCGGACTAGGCAAAAGTTACAACAAGTTCTTTAACCACAGAGGCTGGAAAAAATTTGCTGTTGATAATCATTTGGAGGTTGGGGACGCTTGCGTCTTTGAACTCAAGGAGTCGAGTGAAGAGAAACTTGTCTTCCAAGTTCAAATTCTTAGAGGTGACCTCCCTGAAACTTTTCTTAAAAGGAAAGAAAAAGAGAAGGAAAAGAAAAAGGCCAGGGCCAAGATTGCAGAAAAGCCAGGAGGTAAAAGTGCAGAAAACCGCAACAGTGCAGAAATGCCAATTCTCATTGACTAGTGTAGCATTACAATGCATTTCATTTACTTTTCAATGTTATTAGCTTTCAGTTTGGTGTATGAAGTAGAATGAGTACAAGACACCACTAACTGTAACTACTAGAAGTTAGCCTTCTAGGCGTGGAAACCTCATTTCTGAGATGGTTCAGAGGTGGAATCGGGTCATAGATTTCTGCGACTTGTTCGGAGTTTATGTGTGCTATGATTCTCCATATCAACTCTCTAGCTAAATGAATGCAGGAGATTTGGAATTTGTATACAGTTTTTCTTGATTTACTCTCTGGGTTGGATAATCTTTTGGAGTGTGATCGTTCTTATATTTTATTGAAAATGACCAAATACAAAATATTCAACCATGCGGATTGCAAGAATCGTGCAATGCAGACAATGAATACAAAGTTGAATCTCAAAAGGGAAATGAAACAATCCTAGTTTTTTTTCGAATAGTGATTAATGTATCATGGTATCAGAGTATAGCATCTGACACCGTAATAACTAATCATTAGGATCTCAATTTCAAAATTCGATCATCACATCAAGGAACTAACAATGTACAATGAAAATCGTTAGAACTAGCTAGCTAATAGTGAAGTTTGTTCTTTTTTCATCACAATAATTCTTTGAGCAGCAACCCTTTGTCATCCTTACAACACACTTCGACCATGATTGAATCCGAAGTACAACACAATGCTTAATTATCTTATAATGTAATGAAACACTGAACCTTCAATTTCAAGATTTCAGAGCAATCACCAGGGTCAACTGTATGGAAATCAACGAGTCTTTTCCTGTCAGGAAAAACCAGGAATTTCTCCTGGCATTGGAGCTAACTCATTCTTGCCGAACTTCTCCTCGTCATAAAATGAGGCCTGCACCACTCTACCTCCAAAGTACCGACCATTAAGGTCAATTAAAGCTTTGGTTGTTTCCTCTGATCTCTCAAATTGCACGAAAATTCTTACTGCTTCATCAGTAGGGAAATTTGGCTCTGTTATCTCGAATATCAAAACCCGAGTTACAGTTCCATACTTGGCACATTCTGATCCTACCTCCTCTTCTAGTTCATCATCTACCTCACCAGGACCCACCTTCAACAAGAAAGCATAAACATGACACAGTACTTAGAAAGAATGCTTCATAAACAAGATATTCAACTTTAGCGGGAGAAAATGGAAAGAGCTTAATCTGGGCACATCAAACTAATTAATCAGAAAATTATGCATGCTAGATATACAATAATCACTTAATCAGTGGCTTCCCTAATGATACAACACTCAAAAGTATGCTTTGTTTGTTATGATGCCAACACACACCTTTCCTTCTTAACTCGGCCATAATTGTGATGGAATTGTGTATGTAATGCAGATAGTTTCATAATTTGCAAATTACAATTATTTTAATTTTTTGGGAAGAGAGAGAGAGAGAGAGAGAGAGAGAGAGAGAGAGAGAGAGAGAGAGAGAGAGAGAGGGGGGGGGGGGGGGGAGGGGGGAGCAAAATGCATTTTGGCTTCAAATTGCAATATTGACATTGTCCACACTTACTCGAATCAGTTCCCAAGGTTTTTAAATTATAGATACGACATCCTCAATCACATAGTGAAAGCTTATATGGAAAAAACTGCCAAAAAGAATATGCACCTTCAAAAACTCCTTCAAACAAGACAACCAAGAAAAATGGCCAGCAGCAGAGAGCAACTTAGTAATTAAATTGGAATGGCTAAATGAATCCCTTGAGATCATCTCAGCTATACTTCTATGTCTATACGGCCATCATAACAAAACTAACAACTATGACAATTGAGTGAATTGACTACTCCTATTAAATGATCAACAATAACAAACGATGATAATTACAACAATAACAAGATACTTAGGCCTAGACAGCTAGAAATACAAGATGCAGGTAATGAGAACAGCAAGGCAACACAGCATAGCCAAACAATTCTAATAGAATAGGCTCCCTAGCTCTCAAACTAGTTGCCCATAATATAGCAACAATAACTAAGCTCTCCCTGGCCTTGATTCCATGGATAGCGGCATAAATCATACTTAAATCTAAACTACTCTCTCTGTCACTTAAACTTATCAAACGGGTATATATAAATCTCCATAACAATTTCAACTATGGTCTTTTGAGCCCTCTGCCTCTAGCACAAAAACATGACACTGGCATTTATCTCAAAGACTAATAAGAAGGAAATAATAGCCAAATCATATTAAATGAATCACAATAAAAAAATGCAGCATGAACTATTGAATATACATACCATGTTCCTAAGTAGGAGCACCCTAGTAGGAACCCCATGGAAGTTAACACTCTTCACCTTCTTCTCAGGCTTATTACTACTGTTCTCACTGGCATTCACAATAACACCAGCTCTTCTATCAGTTTTCCTTGCCATCAATGGAGTAGTGATTCCTTGTTCTTGCTTCCCAAGTCCCTGTCCTTCCTTCCACCCCATTTTCGCCATCATCCTCTGCGCCGCCGTCATCTGCCCGCCTGCCCCCAGCCCCAACCCGCCAGTCTCCGACTTCCCAATGGTAAAACCATCCGAATTCCCTGGTGGCGACGGCGATCGCGGAACAGCGCCGCCACCACCACCGCTGCCACCTCCACTACTCATGGCAGCACGCCTCCTCCATGCTTCCTCGCCGGAAATATTCAACCTGGAATCGCCGTAATCCCGCTCCCGCTCCCTCTCTCTTTCTCTCTCCTCCCTCTCTCTCCTCTCTCTCTCCTCCTCCTCCTGGCGCCGCCGCTCCAGCTCACGCATCATCTCCGCCTCCCTCGCCTTTCGCTTCCGCTCGCGGCGATACTCCTCGTAGTCGTTGGGCCTGGCGGGGTCGTACTCCTCTATCACCGTTGACTGGACGCCGACGAGTGCAGGCTGGTGGTGCGCTGGGTCGTCGGGGAGGACCGGCGGCGGTGGAAGTGCCGGAGCGGCAGGGATTGAGGGGATTTTGGAGGAGGAGGAGGGAGTGGGGAGGGGTTTCGGTTTGGATTGAGATCGGAGGAGGGTGACGGGAGGGGCGGAGACAGTGGCGGGTTTGCGGAGGGTGGCGGGGGCCATCTTGGTGCTGGTGGACCAGACGGTGGAGTTGGTGGTGGGTTTTTCTTCCTCCGCCGAGGATGGTGGAGGAAGGTCGCCGTAGAGGCCACCCAGCATTTTAAGAACTAAAAACCCTTTATGACTTCCGAATACTGATTTCGATCGGAAGAGGGTTGTGGAAGCTTGAATTCAGAGTCCTCGTTTCGAGCCGAAGATGCAGATACAGTGTTTCGATGACCTTTGATTAGGGCATACATAGATAGCAAGAAGATGAACCGGTTTGGTTTTATTTTGGTAACAGAGCCGGTTTGGTGTGACTTGTGAGTTGTGATTTGTGAATAATCAGTTCATTTTATATTTTTTAAAGAATTTAATTTTAATAAATTTTATACATATATTAAATTATGTAATTTTATGTCAATAAAAAATATAAAATAAAACTGGTGTAATTCGAAGATTCTGAAATTTTTTATTTAAATAAATTAAAAAATATTTTATTTACTGAAATGAATAATTTTAAAAATTATTGTGAAAATACGTAGAATTATTTATTTCGTTTACACTACAGTGTAAACGAGATACGTATAAGCTAAATGAGATACGTGTCAAATTATAACGTTTACAGTATAAACGAGATACATTAAGATAAATTTCGAATAGATATAAAAGGATGTGTCTTTGGCATTCTCCACATACATTTCATATCTTTTTCTCCTGTGTTTTTCTTCCAAAAAATAGGCCAATATGTCCACTAATAACGGATATGTGGTTGTGTGTATATCTTAATTGTCAGTATGAGGAACAGTGACAATGGGGTGATATTTAAGTGTAATAATCCATTATTGTTGCGCACCCAGCGCGTAAGTTTGCTGTCCAAGTTGAAGAGTCTGATATTGAGCAACCTTGGTGGTTTAGGGAGAAAAGAGCTAGCATCGTTGGGTAATGGAGTTTTTCGATTTCATCTGTTTTGAATACAGTGTGAAGAGTATGTGCGACTCATATTTGACATCTATGAAAGAATCATAGCGGAACAAGTGATGGAGTTTTCTGTCGAGTTAGGTGATGTTGGTGGCAGTGGATCCATCCTCTCAACCTTTGTGCAGGATTACCCACCTCTCGCACCACCATCAATTCATGTTGCTAGTCCAGTGGAAGACTTGAACGTGAGTGATGAAGACTCCAACAAAGAATACGTTGCAGATAGTAACGATAGTGATTCCTTTATGAGGAAGAGGAGTTTGTACTAGAAACGCCAGCCGAGGCAGCGGTATGCTATGTTTTGCCTCCCCCCTCCCCCACCAGATTTCAGCGCTATCCGATGTACCAAGTCACTATCATGCATTGGATCTGGACGCGATGCATGAGAAATCTATGTTTTCCAACACCAGAAAAGACTATTACAACCTAGACGATGGGGTGGAGTTCCAGGTCGGTCACAGATTTAGAAGCAGAGCTGCAGTAATACAGGGTGTGGAGAACTACAGCATTCGCGGAAGTACTAAGTATCGGGTGGTCGAATCGGACCAATTAAATTACCATGTGCATTGCCGCCAAGCTGCAACTGGATGTAATTGGAGTCTCCGTGTAGCCCTTCGACAGAACCTCGGATAGTGGTGACGTCAAGTTTAATTGTGGCGTATTTACTCACTTATGATTATTATATTTGGTGTAGTTTCCAACCATGAATGGTTTATTTCGTCAGGGAGGTTCGGAGGATTGGTGAAGCGCATATGTGTTTAGCACCAGTCATGTCCCAAGACCATCGACAGTTGGACAACAGCCTCATCTGCAAGGTCATCATGCCGTTGATACAGTCTAACCCATCATGCCATGACAGGTGGAACGTGTGGGTCTCCGGACGCCAGCGCTCCACGAATGCCGTGATCAGGGAATTGTCAAAGACGAAGTCCCTGAGAGGCACCATGTCGCGGAAGCCAACTTCCCTCAAATACGGGACGATGGCATTCGGTAATGGAAGCGTGTGACTCATTCGCCGAGGCAGAAGTAAGTAAGGCCTCTGATAAAAAATAACTGATCACAATTAGAAAAAAATTGTACACGTGCATCGACATAACAAACTGAGTTAATTATTATATACATTTATTTAATAGAAATTTACACATATGTACTAATTGAATTTATGTCAATAAAACTTTTTACATTAATATTTACTTAGTTAATTAATAAATATTTCTTCAATACGTTACTTAAAATAAAAACATTGACTAAACTAACTAATAATCTAATCCACAAACTTTTACTTAATAATTTAATTTAGATAACTACAAAATTACATAATTGTTCACTTAATTTAAAAAATAACTTTTACTTAAATAGTTAATAACTAAATTAATAAATTAATAAGCATGTAACCAATAAATTAACTTCAACGGTTTAAAAATATCTATCCTAATATTTAATATCTACATTAATAATTATGTAGTTAAAAACTTAATTACAAAAAAATAAGAACCACATTTCTAGAATTATACTCTATCAATGATCTGTTGCTAGCGATACATTTGGCCACCTAAATCATGAATTGTATTTTAGTTATCGTCAAGTATCATAACCATGGCTATACATATATGAAATAACCTAAACGTCAAGATAACAAAACTAACTGCGAAGTCGGCTGTCCCAGCCGTGCATCTACGTGCACCATCTTCGTCTTACTAAAAAATATGGTTAGAAAATGATAGAAGATAGGAGAAAATGGTAGAATGGTTGGAAATGGAGCCCAAAACCTCGCTGTAAACAAGATACACACATATTACGTGCACTGTTAAACGAGCTACGTACAAATTCCTACAAATTTTCGTAATAATTTTTAAAATTATTTATTACAATAAATAAAATATTTTTTAATTCATTTAAATAAAAATTTCTAAGATTTTGTAGGAAAAAAAATACTTAAGTTTGAAATTTATTACTTAGTTTGGATGATTGGTTTAGTGTTTTTTCCCCCTCAAAATTTTCCCCCCTCAAAATAAGTTGAAGTTTAAGGAATATTTTAAGGTTCCGACAATAAAAACAAAAAAGAGAATATTTAAGGATTTAAATTCTAGCAAGTGATTAAAAAAATTGAAGAGTTGAATCACCAGATTATAGTTTCATGATTATCTAATTATGTATTTTAATTAAATGGACAGCAGTTAGTAGGCAATAGAAGAACCTACTTTTTTGTATTTGTTGTTTGGGAAGATAAATCATTTTATTAATTAACAAAAAATTTTATACATCTGTTGAAATCCCATGAGATAATCAATTCATCTAACTTAAACAAATTATGAAATTATTATTACAATTGGACAACAAAAATATTAAAATAACATACACTACACATGATGCAACATTTCAAAGTCATGTGACCTGTATCAAATATAACACCTAGTCACCTGCGTCAAACATTGCCTTCCGTAACCGATACCAACCCATACATAATGCTTCAACATAACTGTATCCAATCATGGGTGATCAATTTTCCCTTGAATCTATACTGGGAGTTTCAAGAAACAGAAGGCAATGAACACATAAATATGAAATATCCATAGAAATCAACTAAACTCAGTTTCTGATGCCCCGAGCTCCAGGCCTTGGACAAATGTACGGAGGCAACCGTTTATGATACGAGGGGCTGCTCCATCACAAAACCGTTTAGCAAGATCCACAGCCTTCAAAACAAACATACACACATTGGTAAGATATAATGTGTGAAGAAATAAAGAAGGCTAATGCTGGAGAGTGGAGAGAAGAAGGGAAAAAGAAAAGGATGAACCTCATTGATGACAATTTGGTGTCTTGTATCGAGCACCGTCATTTCAGACATTGCCAAATGAAGAATAGAAAGCTCTAAAATCCTGCCTGCTGGCTCGTTCTGACATGTATCAATAGACAAGATAAATTACTATAAGCATATTATTATATAAGGGATACAATAGAGATAAGATACAAAATTATAGTAAGATTATTAACAACTTGATTACAAACGCAGAACTCCCCAAAAAAAGAGTTATTTATATATTACATGAATATCCGCTGAAAATAAGGTGATAAACATGGATTACTTAGTGGTAATGGTGATATCACTATCAATAGGGCATTTGGTCTAGTGGTATGATTCTCGCTTTGGGTGCGAGAGGTCCCGAGTTCGATTCTCGGAATGCCCCAAATTTTTAGATTGTATAAGCCAAGGTTTTTAAAATAGGCTAAGAGGTGAAATCAATACGATTAAAATATAAGGTCGCGGGTTCGAGTTTCCTATCTTTGGTAAAAAAAAAAAAAAAAAATCTGCCTAGGGTGACAGCTTGCTTGAGCCTTGACTTTCACAATAGGAGTTTCATGTTCCAGATCTAAAATGAGCACCAACTAAACAAAAAGGAATTCAAAGATTATTTAATAGATAAAGCAAAAACAGCATACAATAATATCTTTAGATTACTAAATCATTAAAATTACAGATCTCAAAGAAGAAAAATCAATAAAAAAATGCAAAAGCTATATATAATATACATACTAATATGAAATACATGCTTGCAATAAACATGAACAGATAAGTTAACCTCAATTTGAAAACCTACTCACTAAATTAAAAATGAAGTGATGTCATTGACAACAGGGCATTTGGTCTAGTGGTATGATTCTCGCTTTGGGTGCGAGAGGTCCCGAGTTCGATTCTCGGAATGCCCCATTTTTAATTTTTCCACTTCATATAAGAGATCATTTTCTTCTTTCTTTTTGAAACTTAAAGAGATTTATTTTCTATCATCATCAATGCAGCATATAAAAACATAATAGTTTTGTGACTAGCAATCTGCAGGGGACTCAGTAAAGTGTAAATGTGCAAGGCACAAACAATAGAGCAATCAATTTTTTGTTTTACATTACACACGTCCTTTCTTAGGGGACCTACATCCTCTTTTGCAATCGGTTTCGCTACAAAAAGAATTTGGATAGTGTGAACCGCACAGGGGTAACTGGATCGTAATCTGTCTAGCTTAACAAGCTTGCTTAAGCGTTGATTTTCAATAGGGAGAGCTTCATTTTCATATTCTGGATCTAAAGTAAAGCAGGAGTTTAATTGTATATATTGTATGAAACACAGCTAAATAAACATGAATAAAGAACTTAAAGTCAATTTGAAAAACTACACACTAAAATAGTGATGTTTTGTCATTGGCCGCTGGCCATTTGGTCTAGTGGTATGATTCTCGCTTTGGGTGCGAGAGGTCCCGAGTTTGATTCTCGAAATGCCCCATTTTTAATATTTTGTTCCCTTCATATAAGAGATCTATTTCCTCATTTTCTTTTTCCTTCTTTTGGAACATCAAAGATATCTATGTTCTATCATCATATCAATTCATCATACAAACTATAATGGTTATGTGACTGAAAATCTGTAGGGGACTCCGTTGTGTGTAAATGTGCAGGCCAAGATTTTGTATAGTGTGAAGTGTTCAGGGGTAACTGGATCATAATCTCCCTAGGATGACAGCTTACTTAAGCCTTGGTTTCCAATAGGGAGAGTTTCATTGCATATAGTATGTGAAATACAGCTAACAAATAAACATGAATAAAGAAGTCAAAGTGAATTTGAAAAACTGCACACTAAAATAATAGTGATGTGTTACCACTGACAACTGGGCATTTGGTCTAGTGGTATGATTCTCGCTTTGGGTGCGAGAGGTCCCGAGTTCGATTCTCGGAATGCCCCATTTTTAATATTTTGTTCCCTTCATATAAGAGATCTATTTCTTCATTTTCTTTTTCCATGTTTTGGAACTTCAAAGATATCTATATTCTCTAATCATATAAATTCATCATACAAACTATAATTGTTTTGTGACTTGCAATCTGTAGGGGACTCTCTTCTGTGTAAATGTGCAGACCAAGATTTTGTGTAGTGTGAATTGTTCAGGGATAACTGGATCATAATCTGCCTAGGTTGACAAGCTTGCTTAAGCCTTGGTTTCCAATAGGAAGAGTTTCAGCTTCTGGATCTAAACGCAGGAGTTTATTGTATATACTATATAAGATACAGCTAACAAATAAACATAAATAAAGAATTCAAACTCAATTTGTAAAACTACACACCAAAATAATAGCGATGTGATGTCCTTGGCAACTGGGCATTTGGTCTAGTGGTATGATTCTCGCTTTGGGTGCGAGAGGTCCCGAGTTCGATTCTCGGAATGCCCCATTTTTAATATTTTGTTCCCTTCATATAAGAGATCTATTTCTTCATTTTCTTTTTCCTTGTTTTGGAACTTCAAAGATATCTATATTCTATCATCATATAAATTCATCATACAAACTATAATTGTTTTGTGACGGGCAATCTGTAGGGGACTCTCTTCTGTGTAAATGTGCAGGCCAAGATTTTGTGTAGTGTGAACTGTTCAGGGATAACTGGATCATAACCTGCCTAGGTTGACAAGCTTGCTTAAGCCTTGGTTTCCAATAGGAAGAGTTTCAGCTTCTGGATCTAAACTGAAGCAGGAGTTTCATTGTATATACTATATGAGATACAGCTAAGAAATAAACATGAATAAAGAATTCAAAGTCAATATGAAAAACTACACACTAAAATAATAGTGGTGTGATGCCATTGGCAACTGGGCATTTGGTCTAGTGGTATGATTCTCGCTTTGGGTGCGAGAGGTCCCGAGTTCGATTCTCGGAATGCCCCATTTTTAATATTTTCCTCCCTTGATATTAGAGATCTATTTCTTCTCTTTTCCTTTTTCTTCTCTTTGAAACTTAAAAGAGATCTTTGTTCTATCATCGTATCAATTCATCATACAAAAACATAATGGTTTTATGACTGGAATTGTGCAGGGGACTCTGTCCAGTGTAAATGTGCAAGCCAAGATTTTGTATAGTGTGAAAGCATTCAGGGGTAACTGGATTATAATCGACCTAGGTTGACAAGCTTACTTAAGCCTTGGCTTTAAATAGGGAGAGTTTCATGTTCTGGATCTAAAGTGAAGCAGGAGTTTCATTGCATATAGTATGTGAAATGCAGCTAACAAATAAACATGAATAAAGAAGTCAAAGTCAATTTTTAAAAACTGCACACTAAAATAATAGTGATGTGATACCACTGACAACTGGGCATTTGGTCTAGTGGTATGATTCTCGCTTTGGGTGCGAGAGGTCCCGAGTTCGATTCTCGGAATGCCCCATTTTTCAAAATTTTCTTCCCTTTGTAAAAAAAATAATTTTTTTTTCAAGACTAATAATATTAAGTGTTAACTTCTACTAGGAGTTGTTTCATGTTCAGATCTAAAAATGAAGAAGGGAAAGGATGGCCTGTAAAAGGGGAAAGATGGCATCTCTCAAAAATCGGAATCATTGACACAATCCTTCTCTCCATATAGGTCGTGAACCAAAGAATATAAGTAATTTGCAGAAAAACAGACTATTTAATCTCACAGATAAGAAGAAAAGCATCTCGTATTTTATATTAGAAACCATCCAAATTTTTACGGGCTTATAGTTTATAGGTTTTATGTTCAGATACAAAAAGTAATCTCTTGTATCGACTGCAATAGATAGAAGATTTAACCAGAGAATGGAGGAAGCAAAACAAACAGCACTGTATAATGTATTATAAAACTTTGTGGTACTTTTGCATGAGATATTCTTTTTCTCATTCCCTCAAATAGAAATCCTTAAAACTATTACTTGTTCCCAAGGATGATCAAATGTAGGAAGGAATAAATAAAGTTAATCATCTACCCTTTTCTTAATATATTGTCCCTTCTTCCTAAAGATGTTCAATGTGGCACATGGATGAATAAGTAGATCATGATTAATAAGATATAAGTTTTCCAACTGCCAGAAGAAACTATGAATAGTACTTGCATGAATTTTGAAAGGGAGGGGGGGGGGGGGGGGGATAATAAATTGAACAGAAGAGATATTACTCCATACCTTCCAATTTTGTGGGACAATTTCGTTAATGACATCAACATTAGCATCCCATCTATCCCTCGCTGCAACTAATAATTTCCTAGTGAACCTGCAAATAAAGCATGGTCTTACATTATTATCCTCCCTCATGGCATTCACACACTTAGGAGCAATCAATCTTGCAATGTTAGGAAGGAGGGGAGAAAGGGATACAAACTAGAAGCTTTATCTAACATTTCAAGTTTGATATAGCACTATTATGAAAATGTTTTACCTCAATATCAGTTTGTTGTATACTAGCTTTGGAGGAGCTGCAAGGACTTCAGCTTCTGGCATGCGGAAAACATGTTTTAAACAGTTTGGAGATGGCAGCAACAAGACAAAATATAGAAACTGAACAGGAAATAAATGCAACACAGCCAGGTGAAAAGTTCCCTGGGCAAAATGCGAGAGAAATAATGAAGGCCCTGCTGAATTTATGAAAACTCTTACTTTATACCATAATTGTAAAACTTTCACCAGTACTTGGTGCCTGAACAAAAAGCTGTTAAATAAAAAGTTGTCGTGCTTGAGTGCCAAAGTTCTAATTCACAGAGGGTTTAATGACCACATAAACCCTCATACAAACATACTGTCAACAACTCAAAATAAGGGTGTGGGTGCGTTTGGTTTGCATTTTCATTTTCAGTGATTTCTATTTTCAAAATTTTGTGAAGAAAAAAGAAAAAACAGGAAGTGAAAACAAAACAAAAAAATAGGATTTTACTGTTTTCGGTGTTTTCTCTTTTTTCTTCACAAAATTCAGAAAATAAAAAATACTGAAAATAAAAACAGAAAATGAAAACGCAAACCAAACGCATCCTAACATTTTGAGAATAGCTTAAGACATGCATCGGATACTTGGATTGCTAAACATCCAAACTACTGCAGCAACAACCAAGTTAAACTGCTATTTACATTGAAATAAAAATCCTGTTATTGTATTAATGTATTTTAGTGATGTGAACATGCTAGACTTTCAACATTGAATTATCATAAGAAATATCAAGGAGGTTAGCTACTGATGCCTGGTTTTAAAGCAACATTAAGAACCAGAAAAGAAATATAAACTTTTCACCATGAAAACTGATTAAATTGCACATTCACAGTAAATCAAAATGATTGCCTTCTTTCCCAGAGCCACAAAAAGTGTGAAGATTAGATATCAAATCTACAAATCACGAAAATACTTGATTTTACAATTCTGGCAAACAACTTAGAAGTTATGACAAGCATGTCCAACACAATTCAATTTCAATGCAGCAGCAAGAATTTCACTTCCAATATCTATATTGAGTTATTGACAATAACAAAAACAACTACTGCTAGTTTAATTTTAGGCCACAGGCAAGCTTCAATTATCTTTTATCACTGTTTTTTAATTTTTAAAAAGAAAGGAAAAAAGAGGGAAAATGGCTTTGAACAATTTTTACCAACAGCAGACTCCTTCTCAATGTCACTTAGCAGTTCATTCTCTTCTTCAACAGATTCAACAGTAACAGGTGGCCCTCCAAAACTCATATGATTATACTTCAACAACTTCTCCTTGTCAAAGTCATAACCGGGTTCTGAAACCAACCAAAAGTTAAAAAACAAACACATTCCACTTACAATACTCAACCACATGACATAACCAAGGTCCCAACTTCAAACCAAACAAAACGCCAACCGTTACCTCGCCGCTCATTCATCCGTTTCTCGAACAACCGAACCGGGTCCAAACCTTCCAAGCAAGAAGCATAAATTATAGACCTAAAATCGCAACATTCCAAAACAAAAAAAAAGAACTTTGAGAATCAGAATTTCAGAAGCAACACGAGTAAATAAATAAAATGCAAGGAGAATAAACTTGGAGTAATTTCAGTTTACAGAGCAAGTTCTCTGGCGGCTCTGGGGCTGCAGAACCTGCCGGTCTTGTCGATTTTGGGCAAAGCGGAAGCGGCAAAGGAAGAGGCGTCGGTTTTCTCCGAAACGGATGCGGTTTCGTGGAGAGCGAGTGCAGAGCTACGGTGTGAGTTTCGAGAGGAAGCTGTCAAGACGGTGCGTTTGGGAGTGGAGAGGGTTTTTTGGAAGTGATTAAGTGAAGAAGGGAAAGTGAAGCGTTGGAAGAGAATGAAGTTATTGTTGGGTTTGGTAGGGGTTGGAGAGGATAGGGGTAGCAAGGTTCCCTCCATTGCAGCTAACGCAACTTGCAAGGGGTTTTTCAGGTTCCAAAGTAATTTACTAATTTTAAATATCTCCCGACATTCCTCAAGCTCCTACTTTTTATAGAGTGATAGGCAGGATTTTGGGGGGTAATGCTAATATTGAAAGAGAGTTAGATACTCGAATAATTTTTTAACTAACTCCAATTAAATTGGATTTTTTTTATTTAAATTATTTAAATATATTTTTATGTGTAATTTATAATGTATTTATGTATTTGTATTAATCTTACACATTTTGAGTACAGAAGAACCAAAACCTAAAAAAGCACAATCCAAATACTCTATACCTAAGATATAAATACTTTGAAAACATGTGCATAAGCCAGGTGTATTGTATCTAGGATATCACCTTAAGTAATTTTCTGGTACTGTATCCGAAATACCACCATAATAAGTATGGTGACATTGTATTTGGGTACGTGCTTAAATAAATAGAAGTCTTTGCACTTTAGATACATAATAGAAAATATCTATATAAGTAATTTTTTGGCTCATTCATTTTACATTTATCTTTATTCTATTTATTTTTTCTTTTTTTCTTCCAAAAAAAAAAAAACAAATAAAAGAAGCTAGTAATCATTTTTTTTGTAGTTTATCTCAATGGAATCATTAGAAACGGTAATAAAAGAGTAAAATTTGAGTGCAATTTAATTACAATGATGTGCATTTTTCGTGTTGATTTTCTAGATATATTTAAGAATGTCATCTTGATCAACATAGGAGCAATTAGTTCGAAAGAGGTTGGCCGAGTAGTATATAGATTCCTATCAGTGCTATCTAATGGAGGTCTTAATAATATGACGTTTTGGGTTGAAGCCGATAAGCACGTCAGTATAATGTTTGATGTGCATAGTAGACTAATACCACAACATGTGATGGAGTTGTATGCAAAGATTCGTGACATGATTAGTGGTTTTGGACCATCTTCTTCAATATCCCATGTAGTCCCGGTCTCGGCGAGGCCAATTCACTTTGTCGATCCGTGGGATAGTGTTGATGTAAAGTTGAGCGAGTCTGATTCAGATTATGTTGTCGACACCAGGTCGTCCAACGATAGTAAGTCGTCAAAAGAGTATGTGCCAGATACTCCAGGCGGTGGAGGTGTTCGATTTCTTCTTCCTCCCCTGTTGATTGTTCCATAGTTATCAAAAGTTTTCAGCCATTATCACACTCTTAATTTGTATACGATGCAACTAGAGGACTCTTTCAATTTTGGCGATGATGAGGATTACAACTCAGATGGAGAGATAGAATTTCGAGTGGGCCAATGGTTTATGGGTAGAGATGTTCTCTTGGCAGTGAAGAATTACAGTATTCGAAAAAATGCTGAGTACAGGGTCTTGGAGTCGGATAGGCTAAAATACCATTGTCGATGTAAGCAATCTTTTACTGAGTGTCCATGGAGTCTTCGTGTAGCACTTCGATAGAATTTGAACTACTGGTAAATGTTGTATTAACAGATTATAGAATTAAATTAATGTATATTATGGTATATCTTAGATGTTTAAATTTATGAGTTCTCTTGTAGGGAGGTGCGGAGGTTTGGGGGGCACATACTTGTTTGCCTTCAACTACGTCTCAAGATCACACTCAATTGGATGGCAGTTTGATTTGCACTGTTATCCTACCAATTATACATGATGATCCATCTATATCCATCCTAGTGTTGCAAAGTGCAGTGCAACAAAGTTACATTTCAAGCCATCATATCAAAAGATGTAGATGGCAAAGTAGAAGACAATTGCTCAGATTTATGGCGATTGGAAAGAGTCGTATAACAAGATTTTCATTCTGTTACAAGCTTTGTCCGATTGCCTTCTTTGTACCATACATGATTGTGTCGCAATTCCACACTACAATGAAAATATGATTGACAGAGATTTTAGCCAGCTTGATAAGGTGTTTTGGGCCTTCTCCCGTGTATCAAAACTTTTAACCGTTTGTTTCGGTCGACGGGACGCATTTATATGGCAAATACAGGGGTGTGCTGTAAGAACCCGATTTTTGGTAAATAGATTTTTCTGGTTATTTTAAAATTTATTTCACAAAATCAGGACTCACAGCCCAACAAGAAATAGTGAGGTTAGCCCAATGATAAAAAAAATTAATTAAAGAAAAAAATAAAAAATTGAATAGAAAAAGACCATTAATAAGGTTAAAATTGACTTTATGAGGGTAATTAATCTCCTAAGTCAAATTTAACTAGTAAATAATAATTATTAGCTTAGCATTGGTTTATTTTACTCACTAGAGACTTTTTGAGCCAGAAATTCACTTTTAGTGACAGTTTTGCGTGCGTCGAGAAAAACTCTAGTAACTGAAAACTTCAAAATCAGTGGTCAAAATAATTTCTACCCAACTAAATGTGCCTCAAGATTTATATTAGTCATCCATTCATTATTTACTCCTTTAAGAATAAATATTAGTTATTAATTATTTTACCACACGGTAAAAGTTACCCGAACCGAATTTTTAGCTAGTATTCTGCAAACAACTCCTAGAGACCCCAAATCTTCTTGCTTGCTACCCAAGTAAATCAGCCTCCCTCTCTTAGCCTATGGGCTGAGATTATCTCAGCCTCTCATCCCTCTTTGCTGTGTTCTTAACTACGAGTAATTAATCGCGGTTAACTGCAGATAAACACGTCATTATGATGCTAACTGTGTTTTCTCAAAATCATGCCCATTCTCTCTTGATATCAGCC